>NC_047628.2:14875857-15183001 GCF_009650485.2 Drosophila albomicans | reverse complement strand
GAGAACAAACATATGAAATACCTCCAATATAAAAATAAATTGGAAATTTTATTTTTGGTTCTGTTTTAATATTTCATACAAATATACATACATTACACTATAGTCTCAATAAATTAAATAATTTCAGTGATTTAATATAATACTTGTGACTTGTTACAATCTGAAATATAAAACTAAACATAAACAGAATCAACTGATAGAAGTGTCAATAAAATCAGTATTTAACTAAACATAGATTTTAAAATGAAGCTATTTATAACCCAATAATACCGAAATGGCCACACTGTTGGATTATCAACAATGGACAGGGCCTGCTAAACACTATCATTTATATGATGGCACTGTATAGGTAAAGCCTATTTATTCGATAACTGAGTAATAAAATTGTGTGATCAAAGCATAACAAACAACGAAAATAAAGAAAATTAATTAACGGAAAATGAATTTGGACGTAACTCACAATGATTGTTGTTGGCGATAACTCAAGTATTGGATTTACGGACAATTTGTGCTATATAATTACGCCATAAAAGGCGTTCATATGCTTGCACCAAAGTATGTCTATGTCTGGCGACATCAAAATTTCTGCAAACTAACTGAAGTCAACTTTCAACAACTTAAAGAGCCGCCGAGATGTTGGATATATTCTTAGCCAGCATTAGTCCCAAAAGCTGCAAAAAGTTACATTCTGAAGATTTGTCACAATGGATTTCTGTACAGGCGTTGGGCAAAGGGGAGGATGTTCGAACCATTTCACCGCAGCATGAGGAATTTTTGGAGTACTCCACTATGCGGGCAACTTGCCTTATGGTGATATGAAGAATCAATTGATATAATGACAAAAGATGTTCTTGACACACCTAAAGAGAGGCTATCGCCAGGGTGGGGCAGTATCAGCGCATCTGGAGAGTGCTGCAATTTATTTACTGATGATTCAGTATTAGCAAATCGAAGCACGCTAGCAGGGCAGTAAGTCGTTAATACAATATGAAATCATGATAATCTTAGTGAGCTACTAAGGACCGTTAAGCGAAGACAAATTCAGAATTACGTTTAAGGAAGCCAGTCATGTAACATGTGCACACTAGAAAAACCGACCAACTTGGGCCAATTGACTTTGGCTTGAATATTTGTGGATCAATGATGATAAATCTGGCTAAAGCGGATTGCGATTTGAAAGTACTTAGACAAGCTGGATTTCATGCGACTTATAATGAAGAACATTAGTGAATTTATTAGCTGTGGGAAATTCGTTCTAACTTGTCATCTACTAGAAGATCTGACTTTATCGAGCGTGCTATATATTGGAGATATGGCATTATATATATATCAACTGGCACAAAAATCGCTCTCTGCCGCTTAACGCTGCATTGGGACAACACGGATGCAAATGAAGAGCTGTGAGCGAAGTGGAATTAGGAGAAACTGTATTCATCAATATGTCATTTGTTATATTGCTTGCAGATCTGCGTCATACTGTCAACATCCAACACTAAAGGCACTCTTCTTTCCCAAGTTAAAATCGGATTTTATTCAGTTGCAATATGATACAAATTAAAATTTAAGGCCTTTGCATCATAAAAGTAATTTAAATGTTCTAAGCTTTAGTCCACTAAAGCTAAGGCAAGGTCATTTAATTGATATAAAATATTGGTATTCACATTTCTAAATTCACACACTTATCAATATTGAACAGGCTGCAATTGTAGATCTTAATATGGCGACGTTACAAGTTGATCGTCTATCGATAATAGTATGATTTATAATAATAATATTACTCAGACGTTCAATTAAGATGTAACCAATTTGTTTGATAATTAAATACCAAATATTTAGACGCACTAGAACGGATGATTGCTTTGATACGATAAATTTAAGTACTTTAATATTAATCAAATTTTTCTTTTGCTGGGAGCCATGATCTTTGCTTTCACTGAATCCAAGAGAACTTCTGAAGTTTGAAAGAAAGCAGAAATGTGACATATTTCTGCCCAGCAACTAGTGACAATGCAGTGAATTGAAACTAGAAGGGTTATGAGCTTGTTCCTCAAAACGCTGGCAGAACTTCACATTTCCGAACATGAAAACACCGGCATCACTTAAAGAGCTTGCGAATTAAAGCTCTTCCTGGATTCCGCTGTGGAAGACTCATGATGGTCTCGTTATGATCGTCTTGCAGAAATATTGCAGTTGCCAAACGCGTTGAAGCGAGTGTTTGAGAATCTTAATGACATGATGCCCCGCAATATTATAAATGCAGCTGTTGAAAGAGGGAACTGACCACATCCATATCTAACTATGATACGCTCTGCTTGCCGCAAGCCGCATACACTTACTTTATATGTTAAGATCGCGTTACATCTTGGCGTGCGTTAAAAGAGCGTGCAGCGACATACATAAGATTACCTTTCACGATTGCATCGGGAATACAGCATGACCACCACATTGTGCAAACTTATCTACTGTACAATTGGCAATTGTTGAGAGACGATGTTATAACAGCGAAAAACACGCCAACTGATTACAGATTTAAGGCCCTTGCACCGATTACATATCAATCGACAGCATCGGGTGATGTTGAATGAGGCAGAGCTGTGGCAAACTGTTGCCAGCTACCATCGCTTAGATCCTAATATATATCGGCACGTACAGTTGCACTCATGATTTCGTTCTCAGTCTTAGCATTGTATTCCCACAACACAGATGAAACCGAAAAACTGGTGAGTGCTGTGCAGAAAGTTCTTCTGCTCTTAAGTATTTCATTTCATTATCCTTACAGATACATACAGCGTCCTTTCAAGCATCCAAACCTGAGGTTTTCTTTATGCCTTTAGAACCGGAGAAACGTCGGCTGAATATGCTGCGAGTGCATTTGAAACCGTTGATCCTTATCGCTAAATTCCTATGATGTACACTTTTCACTAATGGAATTTGCAAAAATTACAATTACAATAAATGATTCAAAACACTAATAATTTGTGAAATTGATAATTATGATTTATTATGAATATTATTTATATACTTAACTAAACTTATGCAGAATGAGAGAAAAATTGATATTTTATGCCACACAAAAATATTTTCGAAACTAACTACACAGTCGTGACCGATAGCATACCAACGCATCTCTGAACTATTGTAAACTAAGATAAAGTTATTTTATTTAAAAAAAAAGTAACAGTAACATACAAATATTAATTAAATCGCTATGCCAATTAACAAATCGAAAAAAATGAGTAATACTTTAACCAGGGCTACTAAATAAAACTTGACGTTATCAAGCAATAAGCAATAATCTAATTCTTTGTATACCTGGAAAAACCTCTTTAACATTGAATGCGATATGCAAACCTAAATAAGTTGGTAGTAAAAGTAGTTCGAGATAAAAAAATATATCTAAAGTAGATATCAATTGAGTTTATTCTTCGCGATCTTCAGCACTTTAGGCATCCACCAATTTAAAGTGACTTTGAGCCTTTTAAACAGTAGACGATGTCGATATTTTCATCCTTGCTAATTATCCTAACGTACTATATGATATTTTTCCATTTAATAATCTGGTTCGCATATACAACCATTATGCCTAATTAAAGTATTGAAATTTAATCATACAAATATAATTATATTGTGGCAAAGTGCTGCCGTTGCAACTATTTGTCTAACCTTATTGCGATTTTTGGTGGTTTCCCCGCATCGAAGCATGAACTCGTATTTATATTTATATACTAGAATATAACTAAAACATGTAGAAGTTTGGACTATGATATTCTGCATTTTTCAGTCTAAGGCTTATCGATATTGATAGATATCGGGATTTCGGGATTTCTGACTCATAATTTTCATTGGAGCTGCAATAAGAACGCAGAATTTTTAATAATTAATCTGAAACAAACAACGCCAGGATGTTGGACGCACTTAATGACGATGTCAGTTGGCAATAATCAAGTATTTTAAACCTATTCGTACGAATCGCACTATATGAAGCCACCAAGGCACTTCAAATCCTTAAACAAGAATGTACGCTATGCCTGGAAACTTCGCTCAGCTTATATTGATTGGAGTGACTATCAGAAGTTTGAAGCGATGCCTAAATTGTTGGACGTGTTTCTATCCAAATGCAGTGCAACATGCAGGAATTAATACTGTGAAGAGTAAATTGGACTTTCTCAACGCTGGGAAAATTATTACACATTTCCAAGCATGAAAACACTTGAGTACACATTGGATTCCTATCGTGACGATCGGGTGATGAAGCAATCAAATAATGCAAGCTCTTTCCTGGACTCATAGTTTAAAGCCTGATGGTGATTTTGATTGCGTTGTGCTGCAGAAATGGACGCAGATGGCGTAAGCTGGACTTGAGTTACACCGTTACTATGAATGTGAATACGATTGGGTCAAAGATATTGGCAAATGTCAATTGCTTGAAGAGTTGACAGCTGGATAGCTGTGTCGAGTGAGTCCAGCAATTATGATGACTCATGGCATTGCCCCAAGCTGCATAAAACTTCGCTTACTGAGTGCTTCTAATGTCGAATTATCCAAGTTTTTTGAAAACGTGCCGTGGACGTACATAGAATTATTTTAGTGATGATTACCCAAATGGATACATGACTACGCTGCGTAAAATGCGCAACGTGCGCCACTTACACATAATGTACTACGAGAATCATTTCTCTATCGGAAACCTTCGCGACTTGATTAAGAATTTGGAAAACAGCTGGAGCAAATTGACTGAAGTAGCATTCATATCTGGTCCAGGGAGGGCAGAATTGTGGGCAAACTGTTGCCAGTTGTCCAACGCTTAAGATCAATACATCTTAAACACGCGATATGAGAGAGGATTTCTTTGAAGTTGGACGGCGTATCATGGAAAGAGACACTAAGCAAACGTTCTCAACTTTAACATTGAATTTCTACGACGCACACTACGAGGAGTTGGTGAGTGAAAAATGTGTATCGAGATGGACTCTATAAATAGATATCAATTGATTTATCCTTGCAGATCCTTAGAACTTTAAGCATCCACAATTGAAAGTATCTTTTGAGCCTCTCAAACTGTATGACGACGAAGAGTAAGTAGAAGATTTTGTAGAAATTCATTTTCAGCCTTTGCAATCATCCTATGTCGCTATATGATATTTTTTTGCCCAATATGTTGGTTAATTTGATTTCGATAATAAATAAATGTATGAGCCTTATATATATATAGAGTATAAATTTTGTCATATATTAATAATAAATATATAATAATAAATTTAAGTATACATACTATACATATTAAGAGAACAAACATATGAAGCATACCTCCAAAATGTAACAAAATGAATTGGAAAATTTATTTTTTGGTTTGTTTAATTATACTCATACTATATACAACATTAAACTATAGAATCTTATTAAATAAAATAAATTTCAGTGATTTAATAAGTACTTGTGACATTTGTTACAATCATTTGAAATTAATAACTAAAACAAACAAATCAAACTGATAAGAAAATGTCAATAAAATCAGTATTAAACTAAACATAAGATTTTTAAAATGAACTATTTCATAACCAGAGAATACCGAAATGGCCACACTGGTTGCATTATCAACAATGGAACCAGGGCTGCTAAACACTATCATTTATATGATCGCACTGTATAGGTGAAGCCTAATTTATATCGATAACTGATAATAACTTTGTGTGATCAGACATAACAATTGTATACAACAAAATAAAGTAAATTAATTTACGGAATGAATTTGGACGTACTCAAACAATGATTGTTTGGTTGGCGATAATCAAGTATTGGATCTTACGACCAAATTTGCGCTATATGACGCCATCCCAAGCGTTTCATATTGCTTGCCCATCAAGTATGGTCTATGTCTGGCGACATCAAATTTCCTGCAAACTAACTGAAGTCAACTTTCAATCAACAACTTAAAGAGCCGCCGGAGATGTGATATATTCTTCAGCCAGCATTAGTCCAAAAGTGCAAAAGTTACATCTGAAGTTTGTCACAATGATTTTTCTTAAGCGTTGGCAAAATTTCACATTTCCCAGCATGAGATTTTGGAGTATTCATTCAAATGCGGCCAATTTGCATTATGGTGACTATGAAGAATCAATTGATATAATGACAAAGATCTTTTGCCAAAGAGATCGCCAAGTATCAAGCGACTGGAAGAGCTGACATTTATTTATGATGATATATTAGCAATGAAGTTGCGTCAGCTGGCAAACTATAATACAAATAAACGCCAATGATATCTTGGTGGAGCTACTAAAGAACCGTAGCAAGGACATTCGGAGGATTATGTTTAAAGAAAGCATCAGCCAATATAACATGTGCACACTAGAAAAACCGACTAACTTGGGCCATTGACTTTGGTTGAATATTGTGGGATCAATGATGAAAATCTGCTAAAGCTGATTGCGAATTTGAAGTACTTAGAGCAACTGGATTTCATCGACATAATATGAAGATTAGTGAGTTATTGCTGTGGCAAATTGTTCTAACTTGTCCATTCACTAAGAGATTCTGACTTTATCGAGCGTGCTGATGAATTTTTGAATATGGCTATATATACATGGAGGACGCACTGGACAATCGCTCTCTGCCCTTAAACGCTGGCATTGGGACAACACGGATGCAATGAAGAGCTGGTGAGCGAAGTGGAAATAGGAGAAACTGTATTCATCAATATGTCATTGTTATATTCTTGCAGATTCCGTCATCACTTCAACCATCCAAACTAAAGCACTCTTTTTCCCAGTTAAAATCGGATTTATTCAGTTGCAATATGATACAAATTCATTTAAGGCCTTTGCAGTAGTAAAAGTAATTTATAATGTCTAAGCTTTTTAGTCACTAAAGCTAAGGCAAGAGTCATTTAATAGATATAAAATATTGGTATTTCACATTCACACACTATCAATATTTGAACCAGGCTGCCAATCTGTATGATTTCATATTATGGCTCGTTACAAGTTATCGTTATCGATAAATAGTAATATTTGTTTTATAGACGTTATTTAGATGTTAAACGAATTTGTTGATTAATTAAATACGCAATGAATTTAGACCGCACTAAACGATGATTGCTTGATGACGATAATTAAGTACTTAATATTAAATCAAAATGTTTTCTTTGCCTGGGAGCATGAGCTTTGCTTTCAACTGAATCCAGAGAATTTCTGAAGTTTGAAGAAAAGCCAGAAATGTTTGGACATATTTCTGCCAGCACTAGTGCAACAATGCAGGAATTGAAACTAGAATGGGTTACAGAGCTGTTCTCTAACGCTGGCAGAACTTCACATTTCCGAACATGAAAACACCCGAATATACATTAAACAGCTGCGATTAAAGCTCTTTCCTGGACTCCGCTGTATGAAGACTCATGATGGGTCTCGTTATGATCGGGCTGCAGAAATATTTGCAATTGCGTCCACAACGCTCATGCGTTGACCAAAATGTGTATGAATCTTAATGGACTTAAGTGTGCCAAGATTATTATAAAGTGTCGACTGTTGGACGAGAGGTGACACTAAGGGCGTGTGACATTGGTCTGACATTTATGATACGCTCATGGCGTTGCCCAAGCTACAGCGTCCTTTCAAGCATCCAAACTGGTGGTGCTGAGGATTACTTTTATGCCTTTAGAACCGGAGAATATCTGGAATATCCTGCGAGTGCATTTGAAACCGTTGAACCTATCCTAAATTCCGTAATGTGATACTTTTCACTAATGAAATTTAAAATTACAATTACAATAAATGATTCAAAACACTATAATTTGAAATTGATAATTATGATTTTATTATGATATTATTTAATATAACTAAATCTAGTCCGCATACATACGTAGAATGAGAGGAAAATTGCTATTTTTATGCCACCACAGAAATATTTCGAATAAGTCACAGTGTGACCATAACATATAATTTATTTAATGGCATGTCAAGAACAGGCATACTATACATACATATGTCTATAAAATAATTTGAGTTTTTTGAAAAAAAGTAACAGTAATTCGTATTCCCCAGCGTACTATGTATGTGTTATGTAAATTACCATTCCTATAAAAATATTAATTAAACGCTTTGCCCAATTAACAACGCTGGACAAATCGAAAAAAGTGAGTAATACAAAAAAAAACTTGACGTATAAGCACATAAGCAATTTAAGCATTAAGTTTATAAATTAAATACGCAATGAATTTGGACGCAATAACTTTAAAGACAGGTTGACGATAATTAAGTACTTAAACCTCAACGAAGGAGTCTTGAATCGAATAAACTTAAGTCTGGTCTATGCCTGCAATTGTGAGATCGAGATAAATACATATATCAAAAGTATAAATTTAATCATACATACAATATAATTATATTGTGGCAAAGTGTTGTCAGTTGCAAGTAACTATTTGTCTAACCTTTTTGTGGTTTTTTGGTGGTTTCCCGCATCGCAGCATGAGCCTCGGTATTATATTTATATACTAGAATATACTGAAACATTGTAGAGTTCGGACTATCGATATTCTGCATGTTTCAGTCTAAGTTTATCGATATCGATAGATATAGGGATTTTCGGGATTTCTGAATCACAATTTCATAGAAATGCTGCACTTAAAACCAGAATTTTAATAATAAAATGTGAAACTAAAAACGCCAGGATGTTGGACGCACTTAATGACGATTGTCAGTTGGCAATAATCAAATACTTAAACCTATTCGACCGAATCGCACTATATGAAGCCACCAAGGGCACTTCAAATCGCTTGAATAAGAATATAGCCTATGCCTGGAAACTTCAGCTTAGCTTTGTACTTGATTGGAACAACTATAAGAAGTTTGAAGAGATGCCTGAATTGTTGGACGTGTTCCTATCTAACTGCAGTGCAACAATGCAGGAATTAAAACTGCTCAGAGTAAAATTGGACTTTCTCAAACGCTGGGAAAATTACACATTTCCCCGCATGAAAACACTTGAGTACACATTGGAATCCGGTGATCAGGCTGCCGATGAAGCAATTCGAACACTGGTAAAGATCTTTCCTGGACTGCATAGTTTAAAGCCTTATGGTAATTCCGTTGCGTTGTGCTGCAGAAATGGACGCAGATGCGTAAGCTGGACTTGAGCGAGTCGTGGCACTATTATGACTACGATTGGGCCAAAGATATTGCCAAATGTCAATTGCTTGAAGAGTTGACACTGATGACTGTACGATTGGTCCAACAATTATGATGACCTCATGGCGATGCCCAAGCTGCACAAACTTTGCATAGTGAGTGCTTTTTGATGTCAAATTAGTCAAGCTTTTGAAAAACGTCCCCTGGACGTACATAGGATTATCTTTAGTAATGATTACCCAAATAGACACATGACTTCGCTGCGTAAAATGCTCAACGTGCGCCACTTTAACATAATGGACTTCCAGAAAGCTTTTTTCTCTATCGAAAACCTACGCGACTTGATTAAGATTTGGAAAACAGCTGGAGCAAATTGACTTGATTGACTTTGGAATCTGGTCCGGGGAGGCAGAATTGTGGCAAACAGTTGCCAGTTGTCCAACGCTTAAGATTTTAAACGTCTTCAACATGGGTATGGGAAAAGATTTCTTTGAAGTTGGACGTCGTAACATGGAAGAGACACTAAATAATCGTTCTCAAACTTTAACATTGAATTTCTACGACACATACAACAAAAAGTTGGTGAGTGAAAAATGTTGATTAAGATGGACTCATATTCTCTATAAATACATATCAATTGATTTATCCTTGCAGATCCTTCAGCACTTTAAGCATCCACAATTGAAGGTAACTTTGAGGCTTTCAATGAGTATGACATCATCTGCAAAAGATTCATAGAAATTCATTTTCAGCCTTTGCAATCATCCTAACATCACTAAATGATATTTTTTTCCCCAATATGTTGGGTAATTTGATTTTTTGTTCGGATAATAAATAAGTGCATGATGCCTTATTATATATAAAGTATAAATTTTGTCATATATTAATAAAAAATAATAATAATAAATTTAAGTTAAATACAGTGTTGCCAGAGTCGCTTTTTCCCGTCAAATGTTTGAGCGGTAATTTCTGGCTTTCTATTACCCGCTCATAGGGTCGAAAAGGGTATTATAACTTTGTGCCGGCAGAAATGTATCATTAACAGGCAGAACGAGGCATATCCGACCCTATAAAGTATATATATTCTTGATCAAGCGCTTCAACAGCCGAGACGATATAGCCATGTCCGTCTGTTCGTCTGTGATGTCTGTCCGTCTGTCCGTATGAACACCTAGATCTCACAAGACTATAAGACAGATAGAGCTATAATTATTTTCGACAGCATTTGTTATGTTTGCACGCAGATCAAGTTTGTTTAAAATTTTTGCCACGCCCACTTCCGCCCCCGACAAAATGAAAAAATCGAATAAACAAGAAGAAATTTTTAAAGCTAGAGTCTATAGAATTTTGGTACATACTATAATTACTATAGTATTATGATTCCTGAAAATTTGGTTGCGATCAGATAAAAATTGTGGAAGTTATCAAGCAATTGCTTTGGCCGACAATCTGGTACATTTTGCCGTCTATGCTATGGTATTTTGAATGGTGTGCTGTATCGATATACCAAACATACCCTTTGGTATATTTTTAGTATTTTCGGTATATTTTGAAAATAATACAGCAATATTTTGCCCTTATTAAAAATGGGTAGCGGGTATATCACAGTCGAGCACACTCGACTTTAACTTTCTTACTTGTTTAACTTAAATCCTCTTTGTAGATCCATAAATTTTTTTTTTTTCTGAAGCTGTTCTGTCGATGCTTGCCAACACTTTTAGTGACAAATCGATTGTATGGTGTTGTAAAGCAACATGAAGACACTGGAGTTCATAGTGGATGACTGCGATACTGATAGTGATCGTGCCGGCGAAGAAATAGCAATAATGTCAGAGCTATTTCCTGGGCTGCATAGTTTGAAATCCGATCATACTTTCTATTGCGACGCTCTGTCGAAATGGACGCAGTTGCGTCAACTGGACTTGAGTGAATGGTCATCAGATTATAAAACCTATCTCCTAAGAAGATTGCCAAATGCAAGTTGCTTTTACCCGATTGTGTTAGGGACTTTAATTTTTATCATGATCTTATGACGATGCTCAGGCTTCACACTTAGCGTGGAGTCTGTCAATTCTGCAATGTTATACTTACTATTAATCATTGAATCCATTTGTTGAATTTATTAATGATTTGAAGAATAAACTGTAAAGCATTGTTATTCTAATTATGATTTGCCAAGATATCTACACAGAGTGCGGGATTTAATTGCAGTATTGAAATTTTAAAAAATTTTCCATTTTAATAATAATTTTTAATTTTTTTTAATTGTTCGTCAACTTACATTTGGACTGCTGGCGGCCATATTACAATAACTGCCCATGGTGGTGAAAACGCCAAAACGAGATTAGGTCGAACGTAACTGAGTGGCATTAGAAACGGGGGATAACCTAAATTTCATAGTTAAATTTTCTCAGTTAAATTTATAAATTAAATATATAACTATGATGGCAACCTTCAACGGCGATTGGTGGTTGGCAATAATTAGGTACCTGAATCTAGAAATCAGTAAGGAACTGGAGTTCCTCAGACTTTTAAAAATTACACTTTTCCCAGCACGAAAAACACTGGAGTACTCGATAAAAGTGGATTGGGCAAATGTTTCTAATGCAGACGCCGAGGAAGCCCAAACAATTATGACAAAAATATTTCTTGGACTACAGAATGTGAAACCATCTCTACATTAAAATTTATTGATATTATTTGTACGGTGATCGTTTGTGAAAAAAGACTCAAATGCATAAACAAAAAATTTCCGATGTTTGGTTGGAGATCCCAAAAATATCTTACACAGATTGGTGCAAAGGAAAAGTTCTTAAATTTAGAGGAGCTTCAAATTGGTCAAATTATAAGCAATTCGCTTAATGAAACCTCAAAATAATTAATGTACAAATGTAATAATTTGTTATCAAAAACTAACGGCTTTTTTAATTTACTATTTTATAAGAAACTAGATATATTTGGCTATTTGTTTTTGGCTTTCCCCACCAAGAGTTAACAACTCTGATGAAAAGGGACATTGACCGTCAAGCATTCTTCCCCTCCCTATCGCATCCACTCTTTAGCTCTTCCGTCCAGCTGAGTCCAATGTGAAGCATTTCGTTTATCAGCAGTAGGAGACAACGACGTCGACAACAACGACGCAGCGTGAGTGCGCCTGTCACTTAAAGCAAACATATGTTTCGGTCAATATAAAATTGTTATATTCTCGCAGATTCGTCATCACTTCAACCACCCAAAACTCAAGCACTATTTTTCCCAGTTAAAATCGGATTTGTTCAGTTGCAATATGATACAAATGCATTTAAGGCCTTTGCAGTCCTAGTAAAGTAATTCATAATGTCTAAGCTTTTTAGTCACTAAACCTAAGACAATATATTGGCAAAAGAGATTTAATAGATTTAAAATATTGGTATTTCACATTTCACATTCACACACTATTAATATTGAAGCAGGGCTGACAATCTGTATGATTCATATTTTGGCACGTTACAAGTTATCGTTATCGATAAATAGTAATATTTGTTTTATCAGACGTTCCATTTAGATGTTAACAAATTTGTTGATTAATTAAATACGCAATGAATTTGGACGCAGTAAATGATGATTGCTTGATGACGATAATTAAGTACTTAAATCTTAAATCAACTGTCGCTATATGAAGGCAAAGGCCATTCAAATCGCTTGAACTCAAATGTTTTCTTTGCCTGGGAGCATGAGCTTTGCCTTGAACTGAATCCAGAGAACTTTCTGAAGTTTGAAGAAAAGCCAGAAATGTTGGACATATTTCTGCCCAGCACTAGTGCAACAATGCAGGAATTGAAACTAGAATGGGTTACAGAGCTGTTCCTCTAACGCTGGCAGAACTTCACATTTCCGAACATGAAAACACCCGAATATACATTAAACAGCTGCGATTAAAGCTCTTTCCTGGACTCCGCTGTATGAAGACTCATGATGGGTCTCGTTATGATCGGCTGCAGAAATATTTGCAATTGCGCAAACGCGTTGACCAAATGGTGTATGAATCTTAATGGACTTAAGTGTGCCAAGATTATTATAAAGTGTCGACTGTTGGAAGAGGTGACACTGGCGTGTGACATTGGTCTTACATTTATGATACGCTCATGGCGTTGCCCAAGCTGCATACACTTACTTATTATGTGTATGATCGCGTGGACATCTTGGGCGTGCTGCTAAAGAAGCGTGGCAGCGACATACATAAGATTACCTTTCACGATTGCATCGGGAAATACAGCATGACCACATTGTGCAAACTTATCTACTTGTACCAATTGGCATTGTTGGAAGACGATTGTTATACAGGCGAAAAACTACGCCAACTGATTACAGATTTAAGGCCTTGCACCGACTGGATATCATCGACCATCGGGTGATGTTGAATGAAGCAGAGTTGTGACAAACTGTTGCCAGCTGCCCATCGCTAAAGATCCTGAATATATCAGGCACGCAGTTGCACTATGATTTCGTTCTCAGTCCTTAGCATTGTATTCCCACAACACAGATGAAACCGAAAAACTGGTGAGTGCTGTGCAGAAAGTCTTCTGCTCTTAAGTATTCATTTCATTATCCTTACAGATACATACAGCGTCATTTCAAGCATCCAAACCTGAGGTTTTCTTTTATGCCTTTAGAACCGGAGAATATCCTGGAATATCCTGCGAGTGCATTTGAAACCGTTGAACCTATCCTAAATTCCGTAATGTGATACTTTTCACTAATGAAATTTAAAATTACAATTACAATAAATGATTCAAAACACTATAATTTGAAATTGATAATTATGATTTTATTATGATATTATTTAATATAACTAAATCTAGTCCGCATACATACGTAGAATGAGAGGAAAATTGCTATTTTTATGCCACCACAGAAATATTTCGAATAAGTCACAGTGTGACCATAACATATAATTTATTTAATGGCATGTCAAGAACAGGCATACTATACATACATATGTCTATAAAATAATTTGAGTTTTTTGAAAAAAAGTAACAGTAATTCGTATTCCCCAGCGTACTATGTATGTGTTATGTAAATTACCATTCCTATAAAAATATTAATTAAACGCTTTGCCCAATTAACAACGCTGGACAAATCGAAAAAAGTGAGTAATACAAAAAAAAACTTGACGTATAAGCACATAAGCAATTTAAGCATTAAGTTTATAAAATTAAATACGCAATGAATTTGGACGCAATTAACTTTAAAGACAGGTTGACGATAATTAAGTACTTAAACCTCAACGAAGGAGTCTTGAATCGAATAAACTTAAGTCTGGTCTATGCCTGCAATTGTGAGATCGAGATAAATACATATATCAAAAGTATAAATTTAATCATACATACAATATAATTATATTGTGGCAAAGTGTTGTCAGTTGCAAGTAACTATTTGTCTAACCTTTTTGTGGTTTTTTGGTGGTTTCCCGCATCGCAGCATGAGCCTCGGTATTATATTTATATACTAGAATATACTGAAACATTGTAGAGTTCGGACTATCGATATTCTGCATGTTTCAGTCTAAGTTTATCGATATCGATAGATATAGGGATTTTCGGGATTTCTGAATCACAATTTCATAGAATGCTGCACTTAAAACCAGAATTTTAATAATAAAATGTGAAACTAAAAACGCCAGGATGTTGGACGCACTTAATGACGATTGTCAGTTGGCAATAATCAAATACTTAAACCTATTCGACCGAATCGCACTATATGAAGCCACCAAGGGCACTTCAAATCGCTTGAATAAGAATATAGCCTATGCCTGGAAACTTCAGCTTAGCTTTGTACTTGATTGGAACAACTATAAGAAGTTTGAAGAGATGCCTGAATTGTTGGACGTGTTTCTATCCAACTGCAGTGCAACAATGCAGGAATTAAAACTGCTCAGAGTAAAATTGGACTTTCTCAAACGCTGGGAAAATTACACATTTCCCCGCATGAAAACACTTGAGTACACATTGGAAACCGGTGATCAGGCTGCCGATGAAGCAATTCGAACACTGGTAAAGATCTTTCCTGGACTGCATAGTTTAAAGCCTTATGGTAATTTCCGTTGCGTTGTGCTGCAGAAATGGACGCAGATGCGTAAGCTGGACTTGAGCGAGTCGTGGCACTATTATGACTACGATTGGGCCAAAGATATTGCCAAATGTCAATTGCTTGAAGAGTTGACACTGGATGACTGTACGATTGGGTCCAACAATTATGATGACCTCATGGCGATGCCCAAGCTGCACAAACTTTGCATAGTGAGTGCTTTTGATGTCAAATTAGTCAAGCTTTTTTGAAAAACGTCCCTGGACGTACATAGGATTATCTTTAGTAATGATTACCCAAATAGACACATGACTTCGCTGCGTAAAATGCTCAACGTGCGCCACTTTAACATAATGGACTTCCAGAAAGCTTTTTTCTCTATCGAAAACCTACGCGACTTGATTAAGATTTGGAAACAGCTGGAGCAAATTGACTTGATTGACTTTGGAATCTGGTCCGGGGAGGCAGAATTGTGGCAAACTGTTGCCAGTTGTCCAACGCTTAAGATTTTAAACGTCTTCAACATGGGTATGGGAAAAGATTTCTTTGAAGTTGGACGCCGTATCATGGAAGAGACACTAGAGAATCGTTCTCAAACTTTAACATTGAATTTCTACGACACATACTACAAAAAGTTGGTGAGTGAAAAATGTTGATTAAGATGGACTCATATTCTCTATAAATACATATCAATTGATTTATCCTTGCAGATCCTTCAGCACTTTAAGCATCCACAATTGAAGGTAACTTTTGAGGCTTTCAATGAGTATGACATCATCTGCAAAAGATTCGTAGAAATTCATTTTCAGCCTTTGCAATCATCCTAACATCACTAAATGATATTTTTTTCCCCAATATGTTGGGTAATTTGATTTTTTGTTCGGATAATAAATAAGTGCATGATGCCTTATTATATATAAGTATAAATTTTGTCATATATTAATAAAAAATAATAATAATAAATTTAAGTTAAATACAGTGTTGCCAGAGTCAGAACTATTTCCTGGGCTGCATAGTTTGACATCCGATCATACTTTCTATTGCGACGCTCTGTCGAAATGGACGCAGTTGCGTCAACTGGACTTGAGTGAATGGTCATTAGATTATAAAACCTATCTCAGCGATTGTCCTAAGAAGATTGCCAAGTGCAAGTTGCTTTTACCCGATTGTGTTAGGGACTTTAATTTTCATCATGATCTTATGACGATGCTCAAGCTTCACACACTTAGCGTACAAAAATGATGACATTTTAGCTAAGATGCTAGAGAAGCGTGGCAATGACAATCAAATTATATTTACCGATTGCATCGAAAAGTACAGCATGAACACGTTGCACAAACTGAGGAACTTGCGATAATTGACATTGCAGGAAGAACATCATTTCACTAGCGTCTATAGTATTTTGAGGGATTTACAATAAACCAAATTGTCCTTCCTCAATTTTATGAAGAGCAGTATTTTCGGGAATTTCTTTAAAAAATTTTATTTTAAGACCTTAAATCATTATTTTGGAGTCTGTCAATTATGCAATGTTATACATACCATTAATCTTTTGAATCCATTTGTTGAATTTATTAATGATTTGAAGAATAAACTGTTAAGCATTGGTATTCTAATTATGATTTGCCTAGATACCTACACAGAGTGCGGGATTTAATGAGTTTCTAAATCGAAAAGTCGGGAAATTCTAAAAAGACCAGCGTAGCACAGAAACTTGTTTCCATCCCTAGCATTGCCTATCAACAACTATCAGCTGATGGTAATCGATACATTCCACCAGAACCTTATCGATTTCTATAACCTCCACCGCACCAAAAATCTCGCTTCTTTTCCGTTAAGTTTGTTTGAAACGTTCGCCCCATTTAAGAAAAAACTCGGTTTTCTACGTTCCAGCTATCGATAACGAACGTAGAAACATCGAATACGCTTTTTAGGTAATCACGCGATATTTAATCGATGTGACAATGAAAAAGAGCTCACCACTCAACAAACAGCTGACAATTAAGTGCGCCAAGGTTTGAAAATATAAATAAAAAAATATATTTTGCTTTTTAGAACAAATCTTAAGCAATCTCGTGAAGTAGCATTCGCGAAGAAATGTTAGTTGAGTTGTGGGAGGAAAATTTTATGGCATCGAGGTCTTCGCGAAAAACCCACACATATATGTATATCAATGTGTGATAAGTAAAAATTATATGTACATATGTATTTATGTAAATATTACATAGCAGCCAGCAATTCTACTTACAAATTGCCTATCTTAAATTAGATCTTCCTCCACATTGTCCAAATATTTGTCAAAATATTGAAATTTAACAAAAATTTTCCATTTTACAAATGCGTGTAGTTTTTTTTAATTGTTCGTTAACTTTTGCATACATTTGGACTGCTGGCGGCCATATTACAAAATTTGCCCATATTTTTCGGTTTATGGTGGTGAAAACGCCAAAACGAGATTAGGTCGAACGTAAGAGAACTGAGTGGCATTGGAAACGGGGGATTACCTTAATTTCATAAGACGTGGTACTCGCATTTTTACAGTTAAATTCATTATTAAATATATAACATTAAATATATAACTATGATGGAAACCTTCACGACGATTGGTGGTTGGCAATAATTAAGTACCTGAATCTAGAAATTAGTTAGCGCTCTATAAAGCCACCAAAGTCTTTTCATCGAGTGAGTTCAAATGTTATGTTATACATTCCTGCAAAGTTTGAAGAGATGCCTGAGTTGTTGGACGTATTTCTGTCCAGCATAAAAGCCACACAGGAAATGCAACTGCACTGAGTCAAACTGGAGTTCCTCAGACTTTTGGAAAATTACACTTTTCCCAGCATGAAAACACTGGAGTACTCAATAAAAGAGGATTGGGCAAATGTTTCTAATGCAGACGTCGAGGAAGCCCAAAACAATTATGACAAAAATATTTCCTGGACTACAGAATGTGAAACCATCACTACATTAAAATTAATTGATATTATTTGTACGGTGATCGTTTGTGAAAAAAAGACTCAAATGCATAAACAAAAAATTCGCGATGCTTGGTTGGATGATCCCAAAAATATCTTATACAGATTGGTACAAAGGAAAAGTTCTTAAATTTAGAGGAGCTTCAAATTGGTCAAATTATAAGCAATTCGCGTAATGAAACCGTAAAATAATTAATGTACAAATTTAATAATTTGTTATTAAAAACTAACGGCTTTTTTAATTTACTTTTTTATAAGCAAACTAGATATATTTGGCTATTTGTTTTTGGCTTTCCCCACCAAGAGTTAACAACTCTGATGCAAAGGGACATTGACCGTCAAGCATTCTTCCCCTCCCTATCGCATCCACTCTTTAGCTCTTCCGTCCAGCTGAGTCCAATGTGAAGCATTTCGTTTATCAGCAGTAGGAGACAACGACGTCGACAACAACGACGCAGCGTGAGTGCGCCTGTCACTTAAAGCAAACATATGTTTCGGTACAAATTGAACGAGCGACCGCAACAACTTCAGCTTTGCTTATCACTGCTGATGATAGCAGCAGCAACAACAAACAAACGAAAATTAACAAAACCTAAATTTAAACACGTCTTGTTGTGGTTAGTGAAAGGCAAAGGCGAGAGTAAGTCGGAGAGCGACAATGACAGTGACAGCAGGCGAAAGAGCGTGCGTTTCATTAGCTGCAGCTGCAGTTGCAGTCGCAGTCGCTGCGATGCTGACTGCGGTCGTTTGGCAAGGTTAACAGTGCATTCGTTTGCAGCGAGGAAGTGCGATTGGGAGTGGGAGAGATAGAGAATGGTCGCCCTGTGCACAATGAGTGCGACTAGAGGCACAATATGTACCAACTCAACTTACCATTCTTTTTATCATCGATATGCATGTCAATCTTCATACCACTTTCTTGATATTATTGATTCGCATTTTAAACATATGTACATATGTACATACGTTTATCGTTGAATGTTTATTATCGATTGCTTATACGCACACTTGTGTAAAAGTACATGCATATGCATGTGAGTGTGTTGGCAAGCTACTTTTGCCATTCCGACTCCTCCTCAGCTTCCCACCTGCAAGTGGCGCTGGCGCCAACGTCAACGTCGCTGCGGCGCGGTGTGAACAGGCAAAGGCAAACAAGCAAATAAACAAACAATCGAAGTGCGGACGAGAGTGCACGTGTGTGTGTCTGTGTGTGCGTGTGTAGCTTTTCGGTCAAGCTTTTCAAAAGGTTGCCATATCTATGTGAGTGAGTATGTGTGTATAGGAAAGGGAGAGTGTGAGTGTGCATAGCGTATACGAGGGTTGCTTGCCCTGTCTGTGTGTTTATATTCGAGTGTGAGTGAGCTGTGGTTTATTGTTGTAGCTGACCTATAGGTGGATATATCCACCACTGAAGTGGGAGAGCGAGAGGGAAGGAGAGAGAGAGAGAGTCCGCTGCGATGGCGCAGCAGGAAACAATTAGCTCTAAATAAAATTTCAAAATAAGCAACTGTTTGCGCTTAAATCCGGTGGCCAGAGAGCCAACTAAGCGAGGCGTGTGTGCACGCGAGGGCTTTTAGGCCCAACAACAACAACAACAACAGTAGCAACAATCAGCACATAAATAGATACCATGCTATCACTTAATTACGGTATTTAAATGAGCAACAAATGATATGATACAAATAAGCATACACCCACACACACACTACCGAACACATCTACACCGACACACACACACACAGGCACGACATGCGCTGCAAAGTATGCAGCATTTTAATTGTTAATAATAATTTTCGACAAGTTCGAATCACATGCTGTTTTTAGTAGTGTTAAATCAAGCGCCTTGTCCCACTGTAAGCCTGCTCAGCCTAACTGAGCAGTTACATTTTACTCTCAATCTTGCGCTCTTCTTTGCTACAGTTGTTACATTTTAGTTATAAGCTTTCGCTCATCTTTGTTTTCCTTTAACTACTAATGTCGGAATAACCGGCAAACAATAAATTGTCGCTCTCTCCTTTTGCAACTACCAAACGAAACAGACGTGTTTAATTTGCGCATCAGCAGCCTTCAAAGTGTCTTGTCTTTTTTGCTCCCAACAACAATAAATATATTTTTCGATTTTCGTAATTTTACAGTAGTTTCAGTTGATAGTTTTGATGGAAAATGTAATTGAAAATCGAAAATAGAAATTTTTGTAGGCACAAACGAAACGCTAATTGGAATTGTTGCATTATGCACAAATTGCAAATGGCAGCCGCAGAAAATGCTAATTAAAATGTATGCAACATATTAGCCACGCATCCTTCTTTTTTATTGCAGCTTGTTTAGCTAACGAAACGAGCAACGTAAATAATTTAATTAACCAATATATGACAAAGCGTTCGCAACAACAAATATACAACAAAAAAAATTGCATTCCAATTGAGCGGAACTATCTGCAATCCATTTTCAATTGCTGACCCAATTAGCACAAATATTTCCCTCTAAAATACCCAAAAAAAATATATGTACTATATATTCAAAATAAAATAAAATGTTTTACAAAAATTTAGTAAAATTCGACAAAGCGGCCATAGGTCAAATTATGCATAGATAAAAGGTTTTCAGGTCGCAAAAGTTTCGTCGACTCTCCGGGAAATGGAAAATAATTTTCCTGTTTGTGTTTAACATTTCAACAAATTTAATCCGTTTGGGGCTTTAATTAATGCGCTTGCCGTTTTCCCACCAGCTTTTCATAGTATTTCTGCATTATTATGTTTTAAGTAACAACATTTCGCAAATTATTTCCACAAGTTTTGTCGGTATTAACAAAATACAAAAAAATCAGAGGTGAGAGCTTCATTTAAACAAGCGGTTTTACTTTTTTTATGACTTTCCAAATCCAAGCTGATTTATTTATATTCACATAATAGCATTTTCGTAGAAGTTTCCGATATCTGCAGATTGTAAAGCTCTGTATAAGTTCGGATATCAAACTGTTTTATATTATACTATTTATATATTTAATATTTAAGGTAAATAAATGAATAATAATAAATATTCACGGATTTTAAAATTTTTTTGTGTTAGAATAGAATAAAATGAATTATTTTTATTTTTTTTAAACAATAATTTATGTATTTCTTTATTTATTTGTTTTTAATTGTCGTTTCATATATTTTTGCTTAAATACTTAAAATTGAAGCTATATTAATATATATTAATAATTAAAGCAGCAGCCGTAGTAATAGAGTTTTAATTGAATTCTGTGTTCATTTTTTTATTCATTCATTTAGATAAATTATACTGAAAACTCAAATTGGCAAAAATAAAAAGTATTTAACACACTGCAGTATATTCGGAATCAAAACAACATAGGTACACTTAATAGAATACAAATAATTTAAAGAATTAAAAATCTAAAATAACTGCATTTCTCTTAAATGCTATTTAGTGTTGAATTCGTCTAGCGAGAGTTTAAAAATGTTTCAATAATAAAAAGCATTCAATGGATATGTTTTTATTTTGTTTTGTGTTGGTTTCTCTTGGCGCTTGTTTTTTAGTTTACTCTTTTATTTTGTTGTTTTGTGTCCTTATTCGCATCTAGTGCAAACATAAGTACGAACACAGTTTTAAATTTTCGTGCTAATGAAAACGAAATTCGCAGCAGCAAAGCGAGTGAGTGAGAGAGAACGACAGAGTGAGAGATACACATGGGCACACACAAGTTCACAACTGCACACACATTTATACAAACTCGCAAATTATGCAAACGGCCACCGCAAATAACATAAATTTCACAAACTCAGCGGCCCACAACGCACCTGACGGGAGAGATGAAGAGGAGGAGCAAAGTGGTGGGAGGTGCAAAGAGAAATGAAGAGAGAGGAGTCGACACCAAAACGACGACAATGAAGGTGTTTGGCAACGTTGTCGCATAGAAATGCTTTCCAACAACTGCATTTATGAATGCATGTAGACACACGCACATACACAGGCATAAATAAACGTATTGACAAATACGCGTATGCCAGTGTGTGTGTGTGTGTGAGTCTGCATTAATCAGCATTTGTGTGTGCTTTTGCGTATTTAAAGCGGGAATAACTTCATATAAGCAACCGCGTTTTTATTTCATCTCCTTACAGCAGCTTTTTTCTCATTTTTTCTTTTTCTTTTTAATAACAAAGGCAGCTTACGCGAGCTGACAACATTGTCAATACAAATACACAAAGGGTTATGGGAGAAGGAAGAGTGCGCGCGAGGAGTCAGATGCGGATTCCAGGGCCAGAGAGCCGATGAGCTACACAGAGTTGTCAACGGCAGCGTCCAATTGGCGTAAATTTGCATTGGGCAATCAAAAGAACAGCGAGAGAGCTTTAAACTGAACGAAGAGCGAATGCTCTCTTCCAGTTTCGGCAAAAGTGAGAAGTAAACATAGATCAAATTATCTGTTTAGTGTTAATTGAAATGGTGTCGGCGATACACCAATTCATTTATCTTAAAATAATTTTAAATAATTAAATGGTGAACACAAAATCGTGTTGTCCGTATAGATAGAGTATAAATAAAAATCAGCGGCAAGTGCTTAAAACTAAAGATCAACAAAGCGCTTAAAGTTATGGCCTTTGTTTTCCACAGTGCCTCGTGTGTGCTTCCATTCCATTGCATTCCCTTCCCTTGCCATCCAGTTTGCCCTTTTGCCCGCAGCTACTTTTTCTCATAAGTTTCTGACATTAATGCGCTTAATTAAAGCAGCGCTCGAATGTCAACAACAATAACAACAGTAGCCCCAACGGGTGCAAGACGTCAAGGGAGCGAGTGAGAGGGCACGACTTACATACGCAATTTGCATTGCTCGCTCGCTCGCTCAGTCATCACGTAAACAAAATGTCAGGCGAAAAAAACTGCAATCGCTGATTTTTTTATGTTCGTGTTTCGTGTGTTTGTGAGTGTGTGTGCACTGTTGAGCGCGCGGGATTAAATCAAATCAAATTGAAGCGACGACAAAGCAGAAAATTAAACTGCAAACTACGCGCAGAAGGAGATTTTGCATTCCCATTCAAACAATGCAATACAAATTGGGTCAAAGATCAAGTGGAGCTCAGCGTCGCAGTAGCAGCAGCAGCAACTACAACAACTACAACTACAAAGATTCCAAATAGAGTTGTGCTGCGACTACGACGACGGCGACGACAATGACGATGACGATGACGACGCAGCGGCGCGTGGCTTGCACATGAAATGCAGTAGCAGAGGACGACTGCAGAGAGAGGGAGAGCGGGAGAGAAGAGCATAGGTCGCCTGCCAGCCATGATGGATATGCACACAGCGAGAGAGGGAAAGTGGGAGACAGAGAGTCAGGAAGCAAGACGGCGCAAGAAAAAGATTAAGAAATATGCGCGTCAGTTTTCTATGGAGCGGCTCCCATTGTTGTTGTTGTTTCTGGGATTCATGCATGGGCATGCATATGCAAGAAGTCGACGTAAAAGAAGGAGATGCAAAAGGAGAAGAGATTGCAACTGCGGGCGCTTTGCTTGTCAGCGCCACAGCTGTGACTAAGCGGCGCATAACTACGAGTCAGAGTTTGCTTTCCTCTCTCTCACTATTTTCGCTATAGCTACGTCTCCGTCTTCTTCTTTCTCTTGCTTTTTTTGCCTATGCATTTTTCACTCTTTTTGGCATGCTCGTAGGCGTTGATGATACCACCAACAACAGCATGAAGTAAGGCAAGGCATCCACAGTGGGCAAAGAGCTTTTGAAAAGGCGTTGAAATATGCTTGGGAAGCATGCAATAAAAAAGATGGTGAAGACGAGAAAGGAGTTCAATTTAAGTGAACATTCCATGTACATATGTAAGTAATTTACAATTGTATATTTTTATTCAATATCATTTTCAAGATACTTTAGTTTTTCAACTTAAGTAGATATATGTATGTTATATGTATGTATGTATACAGTTGCATAGAACAAAAAAAGTACCGATTTAAGATACTCCATTTCATTTACTACTTTACATTTATTACATTGACTCCTATAAATATAGTCACTTATGCAACCATAAATATATTAAGGTATTTAATTATGCATTTTTTGAAGAGCTGGTTTTTAAATCGAGTTGAATTGACTTTTACAATTGCATTGAGTCGAGTTGAACTTGAGTTTGTACCACAGTGCGCACTGCAACCGTTGTCGTCGCCAGTGAGAAACCATCAAACTGCAAAACTGCACGAAAATATGCAAAAACGGCCAAATGATTGCGGCTCAGTTGTGCTCACTGCATCAAGCGTTCCATCCATTCCAGTCCCTCTGACAGACTCACTCGTTCCCCCTACCACTCCCCCACGACCCGCGCACTATTCTCTTTTGCTGCCTCTTCGCTGTGTAGGTCGACGATTTGAACTCTGGGGCCTCCACGGTACCCGACTCCGAATCCGAATCCGGGCATGCATGCAACGAAAATGAAATTAAGTCAAGACGGTAGTCACATTAATCGACCGCACAGCCGTGCCAGCAGCTCCCCTTTCTCCTCCCCTTCTCCCCCTTTTTTTCTCACTCTCTTTCTCGCTTGGTTGTTGCCTGTTCCTGGTCTGCGACCCACTGCCATTTCCTCTGCCGCTGCTGCTGTTGCTGCCGCCCACCACTTGACAGCAGCGGCTTTTGCTGGATTTATTTTCCCTTTTGTTGTTGGCCTTCTTGTTGTTTTTGTTGCTGTTGCTGTTGCTGCCGTTGATTTTCACTTCTTAACAACAATTAAGCGCGCACATAAGTCAAAACCGCAACAACAACATTTACAACAATGGGAACAACAAAATGGAGCACACACAAAGTGGAAAAAATAAAATACAGAAAAAATGAAATCCGTTGGCGTTTAAATTGCTGAACTTGCAGATATGCTGTAGATTTTTTTTAAAATTTAAATGAAGTTGAAACCTTATTTTACTCAACTCTATTGAACAGACCAAAATGTCAATTAAATTTGGAATACTTATTAACACATTGAAATTTTGATATAATACTAAATAGTATTAAAGTCTTTGTAATAAAAACTTTTCAAATTTAATTCAAACTGCAATATTATGTTATTTAATAATGAATCTAAGTTGGTTTGAGAATATATTACGAAATTTAAAATAAATTACTCTTAATAAAAGGACTCAATAAATCTGTGATATTGTTTCACATATCTCAAATACAATATAATCATAATAATCTGCAAGAAATCAAAAGTTCAATTGCTTTACTTATATTGTGATTCTTTAAGAAATTTAAATTTAGAAAATCGAGAAATAAGGTTCACTCAAAAATTTATAATTATTTTATATATTGTCATAATTACCTCTTCACGATTTTTTGTAAGATTTTTGATAGCAACTTTTTGCTTTGTTTATCAAAACTGCTGAGGCTGAAGCCTTAGCCTTTTAATGGCTACAGGGTATAATAAGCGGTCAGGGCAGTGGCAAGTACTCGTCGCACATAGTAGCAAAAAAGCCATTTCCTGCAAACAACTGCCGTCGACAGCCACGCCCACCTATCGCCTACCCTTGCCACTCACTCACTAACATTTTTAACAGGAGCTTTAAAATTGCCGCATGTCCCCTGCCCCCTGCCGCCCCCGTCCCCTGTCCCCCATGCCCAAGAGTGCTCCTCACTTTTACCTATCATTGCAGTTCATGTCGCCCATTGAGCATCGACCGCACAAATAATTGGAACTTAGTCTAGTTGAGGAGGGAAGCTCAGGGCAAACAATCAGGGGAAAGTTAGGAGCGGGGCCGGGGCAGGGGCGGGGACAGGGTCGGGAATGCTACCAGACACAATGAGCCATTGCCGCAGCCTCTTGAAGTGCATTATCGTCGTTCTTGACGTTCTTTTTGGGAGGGGGGGGAAGACATAGCGAGAGTGCGGGAGAAGGGGAGTGACAGTCAGCAGCATCTTTTGCGGTGAAAGCAGCCACACCGCAATCCCCTTGCCCCCCCAAATGTCTATTCTATTGTCTCGCCCTGCGGCTGCATTGAAACCCAAAATACGCACACTCAATCATCGTTTTTGTCTTTTTAATGGTGATTCTCTGCTGCTTCCACTTTGTCTTTAGTCTTTAGTATTCTTTCGTTTTTTGGTTCGTTTTCCTGGGGCACGGCGTCACTTTGGCTGCCAGCCACATAATTATTGCCATTAGAGTGCGTCTCAATTCAGAGCAGAGCAGAGCAGAGCAGCGAAGAGTTTTCCAGCAGCAAGACACAAACGACGCGTGTCATTGCGGTTTGCCTGCACAGTGGGTCAATGCAACAGCAGCAGCAGGCAAAAACAGCAGCCAAGGCTTGCGGCAAGACCTGCCCAGGCCACAATTTAAGTGGCCTAGGCCCAAGTGAAAGTTCTTGACAATTGTGCATCATTAATATTGTCTATAGAGCTGCTGTTGCTGTCGTTGCTGTTGCTGTTGCTGCCGTTGGCATTGCTGCTGTTGCAGCTGCTAAGCGATTGCAAAGTTGGTAATCGAAATTGGAGTTGGTCTCCGGTTTGTGGTGTCAGAAACGTGGCATTGCTTTTTGTTGTAGTTGCCCAGATATGGCCATGAATCGCTTGTTGCATGCAACTTCAGAGTGAAATCAAAAGCTTCCAGTTGAAGCCACCTCTTTTTGGGGTCATTTCACATTTGGGTGGGCATCATGATGGTCTTTGCCCCATCGCAAATGGGGGGGGAGGGGGGGAAACTAAAATCACTTCATCAGCAGCAATCAAATGAGTACTCAAAGTTGGGTAATTATTCAGCTGGACATGAAATATGAATGAACTCTTGCAAACAAATGCAGTTTCTTTCAAACATCTTTTCTTACATTTTGAATGAGTAATTATTATTAAATGTAGTTTAATAAAAGCAAAAGACTTATGTGAACAATAAAGAGACGAATAATGAGCAAGCATAATGAAGAGTGGAAAGTTATAAACCATTTGATTGGGAATATTTTTCAAGTATTTTCGATTACTTCATTAGAATTTATCTACGAAAGCAACCAAAACTGAACTACATTAAATTTAGCTATATATTTTCTATTCTAATTTAAAAAAATATTTTGAAATGCAAAAAAAAAGTACGATATTTTTCAGTGATCTATTTTTTTAATACCTAAACATTTCGTTTACTACAGTATTTATGATTCCTGATAAGATACAAATTTTAAAAGTTATCAAGAAATACTATTGTATATTCGGTATATCTAGTATATGTTAATACTCTATGGTATATTTTGAATGAAACACTTCATCAACATACCAATGATATCATTTGGTATATTTTTAGTATATCATGGTATATCAATTCATACCTAATGGGTAGCTGGAATCTCAGCTTTCCTACTTGTTTTAACTCTATAAAACCTTTAAGTAGTCTCCTAAGAATGTTGTATTTTTTTATACAATTTATTTCGGGCTTCACAACGCATCAGTATATATATTTTTCAAATCCAGCCCACAGTTATTAACCAAAGACTCATTGCTTATGCCACTTGATGATATACAGGAACAAAAACACAGCTGGCAATAACAGATCGATGGGAATTAAATATTTATGAAAAACAAAATGCTAAATATAGTCAAACAAAAATATAATGGAACCCTTGGGTGAGTGATTAAAGGTGGGCAAATAAAAATGTAAACTGTTAAGCTTATGTCTGACCAATTGCAAAGTTGATAACAAGTTTTAAAGGCTACAAAAAGGTCGAGATGAAGTCACTCTACAACGAGCGGATAGCTGACCTCAACACAACAAACACAACACACACACACACACACACATACACAAATACGTCACACACTGATATTGAAATAGAATTTGGCTTTGGGCTGATAACAACATGATGGTCATAATGAAGAATGTCTTCATTATTGTTGTCGCCCTGAAACTTTATCTATGTGTCAATTTATATTTGTTCGACGAGCCATTATATTTATTGCCGTTGAGTGCGTGTGTGTGTGTGTGTGTTCTCGAGTGTGTGTGAGTGTGAAGTGTAGTTTGCATGTTTGCGTCTACATCTAATGAATAATAAATGCGCCTGGTAATCGTAAACGTAGCCGCACTTTGACCTTTGCCTTTGCTGCTGCTGCTTTGTCTCGTCAAAAAAAAGAAATACTAAAATGAATTTTTGTTCTCATCCTAATCGCATTTACTCATAGTTTGTCGTATTTGTTTGCCTTTGTGTTTATCACTGATTTGACTGAGGGGCGTGAAACATTTTACTGCTGCTGCTGAACTCTGAACTTGCCTCTTCCCCTTCCCCTTCCGCTCTTGTCTAACAATAACTCGCAACGCCCTTTTCAGCCGCATAAATGATGTTCTACATGCTAATGCGCCATAGACGAAGGCTAAATCCATTTGCTGTAATTTCGGTTAATGTTATTGGCCTGGCCAAGCTTTCGGCGCTTTAGCGTAAGTGCGCATTAATTATTTGCATAACTTATAAACCAGCAGCTGCCCCACTGTGCGTAATCACAGTGTTTGATATATTTAGACAAAGCTATTAATAAGCAGCTGCAACGCTAAGTGGCAACCAACTAAAAACACGAGTTTCAAATAAAGGAAAAACAAATCACGTAATTCCCTAAAAAAATCTTGATAAATCGCAAGTGATAAAGAAGGAAGTGTTGAAGAAAAAATTGTAATGAAATATAGATGTTTATCAATGTCTTTTAAGATAAAATAATTATATTCGAGCACTTGAAGTTTTATTGAAATTTACTTGGAATGTTGCTTATCATTATAGAAGACTATTCATTCCTTTTCTAATATTTAAGTAGTCTATCTAAATAGTTAAAAAGTGTACGAAAATTGTTTCATAAATACATATTTGATTTTTAAAATAATTACTTGCAAAATTTATGAGGATGTATTTTTATTTGCAGAGTACATAAATTTGTTTGAATACTTGAATTTGTATAAAAATATTTATTAAAAGTACTTATTTAAACACTTCCAATATATTGTTGTTTATCGATATTAATAAAAGACCACTCTTAATAATAAGAAGTAAGAAAGTTACAGTATAGTGTGCTCGACTGCGAGATACCCGCTACCCATTTTGAATAAAAGCAAAATATTGCGGTATCATTTTCAAAATATACCAAAAATACTAAAGTATTAAAAATATACCAAATGGTATATTTGTTATATCGATATTGTACCACATTCAAAATATACCATAGACGGCACAATATACCAGATTGTCATCCAAAGCAACTAAGACCCCTAGTAAGTAGGCGTTTTTACCCATACAAAAGTATTTCTTTAATAGCTTCGACAATTTTTATCTGATCGCAACCAATTTTCAGAAATCATAACTACTATAGTTGTTATTGTATATACCAAAATACGCAACTCTAGCTTTAAAATTACGCTTATTATTCGAATTTTTTGATTTGCGGGGCTAAAGTAGGCGTGGCAAAAATTTGGAACAAACTTGATCTGCGTGCAAACATAACAAATGCTGTCGAAACAAATTATAGCGCTATCTCTTATAGTCTCTGAGATCTAGGTGTTCATACGGACAGACGGACAGACACACAGACGGACAGACGGACATGGCTAGATCGTCTCGGCTGTTGACGCTGATCAAGAATATATACTTTATAGGGTCGGAGATGCCTCCTTCTACCTGTTACATACATTTCCTGTTGGCACAAAGTTATAATACCCTTTTACCCTATGGGTAGCGGGTATAAAAACCTGTAGAAACATTGAATCATAAATACAGCTTACATTTTTGTAATAGTTATTTACAACATTTAAGACTAAGTATTTTAATTTGCAATATGTGATTGTTACTTTAATACTTTTTCTTTAATAGTAATTTAATTGTTATATTCTTTATTAAAATATTCATTAAATCAGCATTTACAATCCATTGTTTATGGATAATAATTAATAGGTCACTCATAACAATGAAAAAAAGTGAAGAAACCTTTTTTATGTATTTATGTAGATTACATTCTTTTACATGTATTATTTGTACAATGTAATGCGATGAAAAAATGTGTATTTTTAAATGTAATATGATCTGATAAGAAGCAATTATAATAATTTAATATGATAATTGTGTAGCATGTTGCTTATTAACCTATTTGATGCCATTTATTAATGACGCTAAGAAACTTTCATTTAATTAATGCATGCGAACATTCAAATTTATCGACGCACACACAAATACATTTTGCCCAGACTAGACATTCCTATCGCTAAGCTTAGTGATAAGTAAGCGATTTAAGCTTTTCGTCCCGTTTCTTTTCAATTATCGCAGCGAGTTGAGAAAATTGTGCTTTCGCATGCAAAATCATAGCCTACTTTTGTGCGTTTTTGCGTTGTTAAAAGCCTTTTATACGTTTCTCGTTTCTTGTTTCTTGTTTCTCGATTCACGTTTCTGTTTCTCTCTCTCTCTCTCTCTCTGCTTTCTTTTGCCACTTCTTGTGCTTATAAGCAGGTCAATCAACTGTCAATGACAGTGCATGAACCCCTTTTGGTTATTGTGGCATTGTTGCCGTTGTTCTTGTTGTTCTTGTTGTTGGTATTTAGTTTACAGGCTTTCGTCTGGTTTTGAGTTGCTTTCGCTTTTCTCGGGTTTTTTGGCGGCATTTGTGAATTTGTCTTTGACAGCTGGAAAAAAGCTTTTGTGTGTATTTTCTGCAAAATGCATTCCGAGCCGCCGGTTCAACGCCCAAAAACACGCCCCCAAACGTTTTGTGTTTGTCACTAATTTGACAACTATATCGCTACACACATGCACACACACACACACATTCTCACACGTCATACACACAATCGCAAACATTGGCAAAATATTGAAACATTTCTGCTTTTGTCTCTTACACTTTTTGTTTTTTATTTGCCTTTATGGATTGTTTTACATACTTGTTTGTTCGCTCACACAGATAAACACACACACGGACACACAAATATGTTGGGGAGATATGCATATCTATAAATTGTCTATATGCGTGAGTATGTGTGTGTATTTTGTGCAGCCAACGACAACAACAATAACAAAAAATTGTCAAGATATTTGTCATTTAGTCAATGACATTTATTTTCATGTTCTTTGCTTGGTTTTTTCTCCTCTTTATCAACACCCTGTAATTGACATTTGTGGGTGGTGTGCTCTTGAAGTAAATATGTTAAATATGTTAAGTGAATTATCTACATATTTAAAAATTGCATACAAATATTCCATATTTCTTGAAGATACTCTTACGGTTTTTTGGTATACTTTTGTTGTATTTTAACAATATAATATTGTTTAGGATTTGCCTTTATCTTAATTAGTATTTTTTATTATTATTTGTCATGTATCTTAAAATTTTCCTATTATTGCATATTTATATTTGTACTTTTTTGGTATATTTTCAACAGTTCGTAGGCATTATTTAATATGTGAGAGGTGCGCTCTTGAAGTAAATAATATTTATTATGTTAAATAATTTATATCTAATATATTTTGCATTTTCCTTTATTTGAAATATTTAATCAATATAATATTATTTAGAATTTGTCTTCATCTTAGTTAGTTTCAATATTTTGTTTAAGATAGTTTTAGTATCTTTATATTTTCCCTAAATCTTATTAAGGTTATTAAATATTTACTTTTTTCTTTTTCTTTTTTTGGATAGTTCCATTACTTTTCTGTTCATAAGTATTTTAATAAATTAGTTTATGATTAGTTAGTTTATTAGCTTATTGTATATTTTCTTCTTTTTTTTTTTGTATATTTCCTTTACTTTTCTGTTCATAAGTATTTTAGTAAACATATTAAGAATTAGTTAATTTGTTGGCTTGATATTTTCACTTAAAATAAATATGTTAAAAAAATGTCTCCACAAATTTAAAAAGAATAAGAGTGTTCAACATTTTCCAAGCTATGTTACTTGAACCAATTTAATACTACTACTCTTCAAGTATTTATTGAGATTTATATATAATTTTATGCTTTAGTTAAACCGAGATCTCTTTTATGATTTAAGTAACATATATTTTGCACATGTTTGATGTATTATTACATATTTAATATTGGAATTTAATTAATATGTATGTTAGGTTTACTCCTTGGGTAAATGACTTCATTCAATTTTCTACATTATCTAATTGTATAGAAATATTCTACTTAGAAATTTAATTAATGTATCTAATATTTCAAAAGATTTCAATATAAATAGTTCATGATTTGCTTGGTCATATTTCATATTTCTTAAATTGTTTCTCACAGTTTTTGGTTAATATATTGTTAGCTTATTCATAGGGTAGCTCCAGTCAAGCATTATCATATACAGCTTGTTGAGCTGATATATTTGTGACTTTTTTTTTGTGTGTTTGTTGCTCAGCATGTTTTGTTTCCACAATGCGACAATACCCAATGCTGCTGTCCATTGTCGTTACGATTGTTTGTTGCCTGGTGTTGTTGCTGTTGTAATTGAAGCATGTAATGCAAGCGCACCCCGCCCTTAAGCTGCGCCCTACAAGTCCCAACTGAGAGACAGAGAGAGACGGAGAGAGCGGAGCTCCCTCTTAACTTGTCACACAAAAGCTTTTGGGAACATTTTGGCAACTGCTGTTCTCGATATATAATGACCTCGAGGCAACAGAAATACAAACGAGCTTTGCCTCTTGGTTGAGTGCACTTTGTCTACATGTAACTATGTGTGACCAAGCTATTGTTGTTGTTGTTGTTGTTATTGTTGCTGTTGTTGTTGGTGTTTGCTCAACTACATAATCATCTATTAGTATTTACATAAAACTACACTTGTTTGCATTTAAGCGGCAAGCGCCAAGCGGATTATTCTCTGCTCTGCTCTGCTCTACGGAAACAACAACAACAACAACAACAGAAAAAAATAGAAGAAAAATCCATTCCACAGAGTCAAAACCATAAGTAAAATAGATTTCTTTTCTTAGCCACTGCATATGGGATTTCCTATGCAACAATTGGCAAATATATTTATGTTCGTGCTGTCTGCTCAAGTAATTGATGTATTGTACTATTTGGTATTAACAAAAACATGTGGCAAGTCAGACTTTAAGTCCCTATTAAGTCGCCTTTTAAGCTAGCTTTCAGTCAGGCGTTAAATATGAAAGGGAAAATAATATATAAAATTTTTATAAGATGCTTACATACATTTCTTTTTTTTCTTCATATTTTTACGCTTCAAGTGTCTGTAAACGAACACTATAAAATTCAGCTTTTCCAATGCATTTGCTTTTGTCAATACACTGCAAATTTAACGTGATTTGATTATTTCACACAATTTGCAAATAAAATGTATTTATTTTTATTTGGAACTTGGCATGAAATTCTAAATTAAAATTCAACTTTATTTGCTTAAAAGTTAAACAAATGATAAACTCAAATATTGTAATGTATTTTTGTATTTTAAAATATCTCATTCAGTTTTGCCATTTGGTTAAACAATAAAGAATTTAAAATAGTGAAATTTAGTAACGACTTTGTTAAAGGCAAATAGCCATAATACTTTTCTACTTAGTTTATTTTGTTTTTAGATTATTGCTGCCATTGGCAAAAACAGTCGCAAAGTGCCTTTGGGGAGTTGACACAAAAATCACAGACTCACACACATACTAACATATAAAGCTGCAAGTTTTTGTGTGTAGCTGCAACATTGATAAGCCTTTGCTGCACTATCATCTGTCCATCTCGATGCCTGTCTCATTCATAATTGAAGCACAAGTTCAGAGCCTACAAATGCAATGCTTATTTACATATCTAAGAGCGAGTCTGCTCAATGTCTCAATAATATCTGCTGGAAAATGCAATGCAAATATTTTCCATTCGTGTTCTATGAAATTTAAACATGAATTTTAGTTATTTATTGTCTGGTTTGTTGTTATCAATTGTGTGTTTGCTGCTGCCGTTGCTTGTCTCTCTGCGCTTGTGGCAAATGCATTTTAATATTTCAGCATTGAATTTGTTATGCAAAAATGTGTGTCTATCGCATCACTCAATGCGATTACATTGCACAACACAGAGCACGAGGGCACGAGGGGAAAACAGAGAGAGGGGGAGAGAGAGAGATATGCCAAACTCGTGTATGTACATGAGGGAGAATATTATGCATACGCCGTGTTGGTTATGGCCACATAATTTAGCATTTATTATTACATATTATTATGATGATTATGATTATGTTATTTAATTTAATTTGATTTCAGAAGAGATTCTTCGTTCTGTCTCTCTCTCTCTTTATAGACATTCGCATTCGCTTCTGCCTGCCTCTGGCTTATATGTTAAGCTCTGTTGAGTGACTCTGTGCCAAGTGTTTGGGATTGGGTTCTTTTTTTTTTGCCACTCGAAACATTTTGAGGGTAGTATGCGTGTGTGTGTGCGTGTGTGTGTGTGGGTGATGCCAAAATGTCTTCGATAATAGAAAATATAATCAAAGCGCTATAAAAATGACATTTAACATGCGGCGTGCGTCGCCAACGCGTCTCGTCTCGTCGTCTCGTCTCGTCTCGTCTCGTCTGGTCTTCTCTTCTTCTCCTCTCATCGCTCACACGCTTCATCTCGCCTCTTCTGTATGCTTGGGGTTGTCTTTGGGTCTGGTGCGGTTTTTATTTCATTTCACTTCGTTGAGGGTTGGAACTCAATTTACTTGAAAACGCATCAAACAGCAAATTTTATGAATTTACAACGTTTCGGTTTTTGCTTCCCCCCAAATAAAAAAAAAAAGAACCGAACCTACCAACCCCATGCTCATGTTATACACATTTCTTCTTTTTTTTTTCTTCTGCTGCTCTCATTTTTCGGGGTCACTGCGGGGCGACAATTGTCAGGCTGAGTGTGTGTGTGTGTGTGGTGTGTGTCATGTAAGTGTAATAGAAAGCAAAGCTGATGGGTTGGCTCTCATTCTGCTATTACAGTTGGAGCCTTGGTGGGGCACAAAGGAAGCTGCTGGCAAACCACAGCAGCGACAACAGCAACAGCAGCAACAGCAGCCGTAAGGCAAATGGCAAGAGTAACCACCGACCGACCAACCAAATGAGTTTGAGGTGTGAGAGTAGCTGGGGCAAACGCCTTTTTGCTTTTGATAATGGGCCATTGGTTTGGGGTCTGGAGCTGTCAGTGGCTGCTCTTTAAATGTATCACATGTGTGTGTGTGTGTGTGTGTGTGGTGACACTCTGTCTAAGTGTGTTGGCCATGTTTAGCTAGCAAGCCAATGAACGAAATAAACTCGTTGCAATCAAATCGAATACATATTTAGAAATTGATTGATATGAACTCTCGAATCTCTCACTCTTGTCTATTGTGGGGTAAAATGCACGGATTAAATTGACAATGCGAGCTTGTCGGTTGGTTACCATTGTCAGAGTTTGAGAATGTGTAGAATATCAAATGACTCACTTACATGGCGCTTGAAGAGTGATGAATTCGCTTGTGAAACTGTCGAAAAGTCGATAATTGGTGAAATAAGAGAAATAAGAATCATCTAGTTTAGAGTTGGAGTGAAGTGTTGGGAGTGGTAATAAAAATCAAAGAATTTACAAACTCAGTGATTTATTAACACTCTTACTGGCTAAAGTGATGATAAATAAATATAACAAGCAAATCCTTGTCTAAGCGATTAAGAAACACAAAAGCTGCTTAGGTAACTATTTTGCTATCGAGGTGCACTGGCGCCATCTAGCGCTCGTTGCTTTGAGTTCTATGCAAATTAAGTCTTAGTTTCTGTGTTAAATTTATACAGAGCTTAAATGAAATGCTTCACAAATTTAAGTGGTGTTTTTATAGTATTTTAACGAACTATGTAAAATGAAATCAGTAGTTGTATCAAGTTAAAATAAATGCGCATTTGCAATGCTATTAGATATATATTTTAATAGATAAAATTTAATTTCAGTTCAGATCAGATCAGTTCAGTGATAATTCAGATTATTTGTTAATAATGAATATGACAGATTGAAGTAATATTTGCAATAATTACTTTCTAATTTAAAGTGATTCAAAAAACTTTGGCGAAATTTGTAAGGAAATTCGATTTTATTTCAAATGTTTTCAATTTCAAGTGCAATCTTAATATTACTGAATTTTATTCAATGTAAAGATATAATTTATTATACCCGCTACCCATAGGGTAGAAGGGTATTATAACTTTGTGCCGGCAGGAAATGTATGTAACAGGTAGAAGGAGGCATCTCCGACCCATATATATTCTTGATCAGCGTCAACAGCCGAGACGATATAGCCATGTCCGTCTGTCCGTCTGTCTGTCCGTCCGTATGAAACACTGGATCTCAGAGACTATAAGAGATAGAGCCATAAATTTTTCGACAGCATTTGTTATGTTTGCACGCAGATCAAGTTTGTTTCAAATTTTTGCCACGCCCACTTCCGCCCCCGCAAATCAAAAAAATCGAATAACAAGCGTAATTTTAAAGCTAGAGTTACGAATTTTGGTATATGCAATAATTACTGTAGTAGTTATGATTCCTGAAATTTTTGGAAATTGTGGAAGTTATTAATGAAATTCTTTTGTATGAGCAAAAACGCCTACTTACTAGGGGTCTGAGTTGCTTTGGCCGACAATCTGGCACTTTGTGCCGTCTATGGTATATTTTGAAGGGTGTACTATATCGATATACCAAACATACAATTTGGTATATTTTGGTATATATTTTTTTAGTATTTTCGGTATATTTTGAAAATGATACCGCAATATTTTGCCTTTATTACAAATGGGTAGCGGGTATCTCACAGTCGAGCACACTCGACTGTAACTTTCTTACTTGTTTTTTATTTTATTTTGTACAAATTCAAGTCATAGTTTAAGTCTTAGTATGTAGTATATACTTGATAAATAATTGTACAAATTTATGCAATATTTCAGGTACTGAATATTCAAATTTTGTTTTAAATTTCTAATTGTATATTAGTTCTATAATTTATTTATTTCTTTAAATCAAGAAATCGTTATTATAGTTCATTTAAAATATAAGTATAGCTTAAGAGAAGTTATACGATTTTACAAATTAATGTGATAAATGAATTATTAGAAAACCATATACTATATTTTTATTACGAACTTAAATAATTGAAAGCTATACCTATTAAAAAGAAACCAAAAATTCGGTATATATTAGACTCAAGTTTAAATATGACTTCAATATTAACTTCAAAAGATATTTACGTTATTTTTAAATTGTAGTGTATTTTTTGCTATTGCAAAATATTGCTATGCTTTGCTAAATTTGTTGCCATGGCAACTGAGAATTTTCCTTAGTTTTTTTTTTTTGTTGCTGGCGAACTTTTCACTTTGGCTATTTAAGAGAAGGCGGTGTCCAAGTTTAAGTGGCTTGTGGCGCTTTTTAGGTGGCACGTTTCAAAAGAAATTCGCTAGCTTGTGCATCTGTGTGTGTGTGTGTGTGAGTGGCACATATGTGTCACTGCATGTGTGTATGTGTGTGTGTGTGTGTGTGAGCTGGTGCGTTTGAACTTTGCTGCAGTTGATCAAAAATTCATTTTCAAAAACTTGCCATAAAAATGCGAGTTTTATGTACGTGTGAGTCTACGAGAATGTATTGGCCTCAGTGTGTGTGAGTGTGTGTGTGTGTGAGTGAATGTGAGTCTCTTGCTCTCTGCATAGTTGATGCAGCGTTGGCAACCCGGACGCCAATGCCAGAGTTGCCTTCAGCAGCAACTAACTTGAGACTTTATTACTTAGTCCACTGATCAGTGTTGTTCTTGTTGTTGTTGTTGTTGTTTTTGCTGTTGCTGCAGCTGTTGCTGTTGCTGTTGTTGCACGTCGCGTTCGTCGACATGTCGTTGACAGCGTTGTTAACATTTTTATAACCTAACTTTATGCGTTGCATTGCCCCCCTTCCCCATCCTTATACTCTTTTTTGTGGAAGTAGGTGCGCGGATTTTGGGGGTTGCCACTGATGTTTTATGCACGCACGTTGCACGTTTCGCGCAGCACATTGCAGGTTGCCACGCTGCCACACAGTGCCACGGTGGCATGACTAAAGTCAAAGTTGCAGTTAGAGCCGCACACGCTGGCTGCTATTGGCGACCTCGGGTCACATTTAGCCAGTCAGGCAGGTAGACAACAGCAGCAGCAACTACACGTGGCAGACAGCAGTTGCAGCAAGTTGCCTGGTTGCGGCAGCTTGTTAGCGAAAGTGTTGCAGTTGCCACATCATGGGATGATGACAGTTGTTGTTATTGTTGCCGCTGTTGCTGCTGCTGTTTTTGACGGCTTCGCGTTGGCACTTTTTTGGCCTATTGGCTTTTATATGTATAGCTTTTGTTGCTGTTGATGTTACTGTTGTTGTTGTCCTCATCGTCGCTGTCGACATCATGATGATGACCTCATTCTGTTGCCGCCCCATCCGCGCAATTTAATTTACGAAACTATCTACGTTCTGCAAACTTTGTCTGCCACTTTGTTGCCCCAATGTTGTTGTCTATTTTCTGGCTAGGCTTTCTCGCTTGTTGGCGGCATTGTTATTTGCACACCAAAAACAAAAACTATGCTCCTCTTCCACCTTCCACACACTTGGTTGTCGTCTCGCATTTTGGCCTGATGTTATCAGTTCGATCTGCGCATTTGCATGCCAAATGAAGGACGGGCCAAACAAACGCTGCATTTGAGAGCCAGGCCTATGTAATGTTTTGGGGCAATGCTTCTTTTCTTCACTTTGCTTTTTGCAATTTTCTTTTTGGGGGTCATGATGGGAGCTTTGCGTCAACCCAAAAGTGGCTGTGCATATTGGCCAGAGGATGTGGGAAAGAGGCCAAAAGGGTCAATGGCAAAGTGGGGCGTCCCAAGTGCAGAATGAAATGCGGCAGCGGAGAGTGAGAAATGAGACAAGCGGCAACTGCTAATGGGCTACGCTTTGGGTGCCTTTTGCCAACGAAGCGGTTGTGTTAGCTGTCGGCGAATCTAAATATGGCAAATGGATAATCAAGTAACCAGCGAGAAGAGATATCCTACGAGTACCTTTTAATATTGCTGATCTTAAAATGAGCTTCGAACTTGATATGTAAAAGGTTGCAGGAATGAAAGCTATAGTGATGAAATTATAGCTAGAAAATAAATACAATTTAAATGTTTGGTTAATCCATTACTTCTTGTGCAATGTTTGTTTCTATTTACCTATTAACTATGGTTTTAAACAAGTCGAATAAGCTCGACTGAGAGATACTCGTTAACCAGTTTAAATAGCGGCAACACAGTTAATTTTAAAATACACCAAATAAATATACCACAAAAATACCAGAAATGTACATGACAGCTGAATTTTGTATTTTGATATATTATTAAATTCAAAATATACCAAAAAGTACAAAATATACCAGACCTTTTTGCCATACAGAAGTATTTTTTTTAATAACTTCAACATCAAATATTTTGATCTTAATTTAATTTTTTTTTATATATGAAATGAGCTGTAATTATGGCAAACTGAATGAATGCTCTTAATAGGAAAATGTTTATATCTAAAAAATATTTATAAATTCCTGGTTAAGTCTTAAGAAACTACAATTAATACCTCGCATTATTATTTCATTTTAAATATTTCTTTATATTTACTATCTATAGTTTACTTTGTTCAAATTTTAGTAAAAGAAAATGTAATATTGAAAAGTATCATCTAAAGTATTTATTCTTTTTAAATATTCTTTTCAGATTTCGTTTAAAAGTAATATGAAAAACTGCATACTTAAACAACAATTGTATCAAAAAATAAATCACAATTTCTTGGAAAAAAAAACTGTAAGTACAATTACCCACATTATTATATCCTTGCAAATATTTTAAATTTATTTTTCAACATTGCTAAAATTGTCTTTATTATTCTAAAAGTTACTAAGGTAAAACTAGAGATAGGAAATTTAATAGTCCCGATTTGTTGATTTACTTAATCTAATGTTTGCCTATAAATATTTGTTTAGATTTCAATTACTTCGTTCTCAATTGAATTTTGATTCTGTTTCAAGGGTGGTTGCACTTTTCCCAAAAGATTCGTCATCATTTCGACTACAGCTAATAATCGTGAAATTGGTTTTTGAAAAACGAAATATTTCTAACTTATTTGCTTTACGCTTGGCGCACTCCCCGTTGAGTTCAACGAATTGTAATTTCCTGCTACATATGCGTACAAATATTTATTGAACCCTTTTGCTTAAACATGACCCACTCAATGGGGCCCATCAATTTAATTTGCTGTAGTATTGCATGCAGCTTTTCAGATTTATTATTGAAGCGATGGCGCCACACAACACACAATGCACAACACACACATAACCATATCATATGTATATGATGTCACAATGACACAGATCCCTCTGCGTGTGTCTGGCATTATTTTCTGATATATAATTGTCTCGAATTACAATTGACAAAACTTTCGCCACAGCAGCGCAAAAGAGCAGAGCGAAAAAAGAATGAAAAACGAAAATAACATAAATACCATGGTGGAAGTACTTCTTACATTTCGAAATAATAATCGCGTTGTTTTTGGCATTCGTGTGAGCTAACTCAAATTAATGTCACGGCAGGTGGGCTGAAAGGTGGGTCAAGTTGAGTCGTTCATTCGTTGAGTCCGATGCGAGTGCGGGGCCAATTAAAAGCCATATTTTTTAATTGCATTTCCTTGCCATGTGTCACACTCGGTTATTATCATTTGTTTATTTTCCTTTGCCTTTTTTTAATCGATGCAACTTTTTGCATTGAGTACATTGATTTTGTTGACACATTTGTGCTACATTTGTCAAGCTAAAACTACAACTGATATATTTAAATACATTCAGTATTTAATATTATTCAAAGGATTATATAGTATTCTTTTGCTTAAGAGTATTTCATCTTTGATTTGCATTTGCAGCAGATTTTCAAGCTAAAACTTGATACATTTAAATGCATTCAGTATTTGAAATTATTCAAAGGATTATATATGTTAGTATTTTTTTTGCTAAAGTATTTCATCTATGCAGCAGATGTTTAAGCTCAAGCTTGATATGTTTAAATACTCTCAGTATTTAAAATTATTTAAAGGATTTTATAGTATTTTTTTTTGGTTAAAATATTTCATCTTTGCAGCAGATGTTTAAGCTCAAGCTTGATACGGTTAAACACTTCCAGTATTGAAAACCAAAAAATATATTATTTTGGTTAAGAGTATTTCATCATTGATTTGTAATTGCAGCAGATTTTCAAGCTTAAACTTTATACAGTTAAATACTTTTAGTTTAAAATTATTTAAAGGATTATTAGTATTTTTTTTGGTTAAGAGTATTTCAACTTTGAGGAGTATAAAAAAAGGTCATTTGTTGCTTTTTGTTACTAGTGTTGTAATTGGTTTATTGGCAAACCATAAAAGTTGGAGCAATTTTTAATATACGCTTGTGTATGCCGATGTCTACATATGTACATATATGTATGTGTTTACATATACAAATATGTATGTGTGTATATAGTGCACATAAACTTTGGCATTATTGTTATGTTTGTTTAAACTTTTTGTCGAGCTCAATTAAAAATTGTTTATTTAATTCGAGGCAGTTGTGTGTTTTAATTTTAATTAAATACATATACCATACAAAATGGATGCATATAGTATATTTTTTTTAATGCATTTTGGAGAGTAGTCAACAATGAAATGCAGCACAATTGAATTTTCAAAGTGGAAATCGTGAATAATGCAAGTTTCCATTCTATAACGTAAAAGAGTTATAATACTCTCGGCATATTGACAATCAATTCGCATGCAATCATGATACGGAATAAATGCGTAGTTTATTTGATTTACGAATGCATGATTTAAATGCTATTAAAATCAAGTTTTCCAATTGCTATTTGAGTGTTGAACCGATGTGTTCTTCTTTTTGTTTCAACGTACTCATTAATTTAATGCTTGAATTAAATTAAAAATGTTAATGTTATATGCATAACTCTTTCATTTTCATTTTTTACTTTCATCCACTCGCAAATTTATCACAAAAAAATAAAGAGAAATTTCGCAGAAAAATCTAATGTCCACAATAATAGTGTTTAATGGATGGTATCTGAAACCCACATAAAAGTTTGAGCTACCAGTGTTGGCTACAGCATGCAATGTCTACTAACTTGTAATTCAATTTTTTTTTTCGGTTCATGAAAATGATGAAACCCGCTTTCAGCCACATTCCAATGTTGCTATCGTTCTCGTTGTCGGGTTGTCGGGTTGTCGGGTTGTCGGGTTGTCGTCGCCAAACATCTCATGGCATGCCAAAATAAAAGCCAATCTTCAGAGACGCCCACGCGACAAAACCCGAGACGACGTCGACGAAGAAGACAAAGTTGAGAAAGATGCGTTTAACTGTAGTATAAGATGATGGCCCAAGTCTCTGACTCTGACTCTCGACTCTGAGTCTGTCTTTGGGTCCGGTCTGTGCCGCTCCTTAGGCCCAGCCTTTGTTGTAGTAATATCAAGGCAAATATCTCAAATTTCAATGCACATGAAAACGAGGCAAAGTCTCAACAAAATAATATTCGTACAGTATACATATGTATAAAATCTCGAACAGCGGCCTGCTGGCACACATTTTAACTTCAGTTGAGAGCCCAGCCCAGCTCGGCTCAGCTCAGGAAGCTGCCGTTGCTGGACTGGAATCGGAACCATGACTGTGACTGAAGAATCTCAAGAGCGAGACAGAAAAGGTTCTCTGCCTCAATCTGAAGGGTTGTCCGTCCTGTTGCGTCGACGTCGTCGTCGTCATCGTCATCGTCGTGTGTGCCGCCCATCAAACAGAACAGCTAAAATGGTAGGAAGTCCAAATGTATCTTTGTATCTCATTTTGAGTATCTCTAAATATGCATGTGTGTGTGTGTGAAAGAGCTCTCTCTATGTATGTGGTTGTATGTGTATGTGTGTGTGTGTGTGTGCATGTGAAACCACAAAAAAGGCAAGTACTGAATGCACTGAAACTGGCTTGAAAACTCGACGCTGGCCTCACGGCTCACTTAGTCATCAACGCAGAGGGAAACCGCAACGTGTCCCATTTAAGAGAGCTAAGAGTAAAAAGATAGTGAGTGCTGCGTACCCCAATGGTCATAAAGCAACAGCCAAAAGCAACAACAACAACAACAACATCAGCAACATCAGCAACGGCAGGCGATATCCTTGAGTGCCCTGGACAGTGCCAGTGCCAGGCCATTAGCCGCAAACGAGAAATGAAGATTATCTAAAAGATACATGCGACGACGGACGATGGACGACGGACGATGGACGAACGAACAAGCGAATGAGCGAATGAGCGAACGAGCGAACGAGCGAGTTTCATTACAACCAAAAATTTTGCTATACCCTATACAAATACTTTTTGTGCAGTGCAGAATGCTAAAGAACTGATTTCGTAAAACAGATGGAAAAGAAAAGAAGCGGATAATATAGAAATTAGAGGTCGCTTTAGTTGAAGTTAAGTGAGTAGAGTGGAGTAGAGTAAAAAAACCTTTAAATTTATAGAGTTTAAGCGGTGATCGAGGCGTACTTCGATCCCTTAATATTATAATAATATAGTTAAGATTAGGAAAGAAGATCGCTTTCTTTTAAGTTTAGGTGAGTAGAGTGGAGTTAAGTAATGAAAATATTGTTTCATCTCAACTTAAATTTATAGAGATTAAGCCATGTTCAAGGCGTACTTGGATCCCTTAAAATTAATATAATATAGTTTAGAATTCTTTAATATACATTTTTTTACTAGATTATCCATATATTCATTTCATAGAGCATAATGGGATTATTATCTTAACAGCTCATTTTTTTTATCCGTATAGTTTGGGTATGATTATTATTTATTATTTTATTGAGTGCAGCTCAAGATTAGTCTCTTTCATATAATATAATTTTAAAGTGTCAAGTTATTTTTTTTACTGAGCTATTATAAACAGAGTTTAGTTTAATAGATCTTATTTTCAATAATAGCTTATATCATTATGTCATGCCATACCATATCAGAGTTAAGTATTTTCTATTCTTTTTGTTATAACTTGAAGAATAACTCAGTCCATAGAATTCTGTTTAATCCAATTTCATCTGAAACGGAAGATAATATTATATTTTCATAGTCTTTATGATAATTTAGAAAATAATCTTGTATTCTATCACAAGTAGATCTTATTATTTTCTACACTTTTAATGCCAACACAAATGAAAGTTTGCTACGCAGTAACTACAAGTCGAGCAAACTCAACTAGATCAGTCTTATGCAGTTGCTTTTTTTCTTTCTTGGTTGCTTTGTTTCAACGCCATTGTCTGGGCATCTTCCTCAGTCAGTTTTGGTGTCCGAAATGTAACTTATGCTGCAGCCAAAAGCTGATGGCTATGAGCCGCCTGCATTTCATTTCGCATGCATTAGTCGAAGAGGTGGAGAGAGAAGAGCAAAGGGGCAGGGGGAAGGGGGGCGCCCCTCGAGGTAAGATTGAGCCGGGCGCGAAGCGGCTTTTGTGGCCTGGCATTGGAGGCGCCATTGTTTGGCATACTTTGTACACACTCGCATCGCATAGGCTCGTATGCATATGACCATGTGTGTGTGTGTGTGTGTGTTTGTAGTTGCGCCTAGTTTTCGCATAGTTACAGTTACTGGCCGCCAGGCAGACAATGGCATACAAAAGCTGCAACTGCAACAATGTCGACGACGACGATGATGATGATGTTGATGTTGCCGATGATGATACTGAAGATGAAGATGAGTTGTGCTGTGCACATTGTATCGAACTTTTTTGTTGCCTTTGTTGCCCGTTGTTGTTGTTTGCGCTTTGTTGTGCATTGCATAATTGTTTTATTAGCTACATTTGCCTAAGCCAAAATCGGTGTCTAGTTTTGTCGTCACAACCAGCCAAGGACTGACTGCAAAAGCATTGTCATTGCACTGCCCATCGCCCCAACAAAACAAAACTGGGGAAAACTGAGGAAAACTGAGAAAACTGCTTTACAACATTGGCCACACAATTCGTTTGCCTCTGCTTTGCTTTACTTTGCTTTCGTTTGTTGCTGCTGCATCCATAAAGAGTAGATCAGGTCACATAGGCAACAATGCAACAAATCGGCACACATTCTTGCCTGCTACAACATTCTAGAGCCAGAGCTGTTTGCCATCAACTCCTACTTCATGGCAAAGGCTCTCTTTTGCATTTGCATTTGGTTTGTTAGGTGACATTGCTGCAATTTCATGAAGAACTTCTCTTTGCTTTGGTTTTTTCAGTTTTTGTCCAGCTTTGTTGACTCTTCATATTGTTTGCCAGCTTTAGCTTCTGCATTTCAATTTGAATGAAGTTTTATTAAATTTTTCGGGAATAAAGAATTTAATAATTGGCAGGATATCATTTATGAAACCAACTATGCAGGTAGAATTTTTAATAATTTAAAAGCCATTGAACAAAATAAAAATACAATAAATTGGAAAGTTTATTAAAACATAAATTGAAATTTTAAAACTAATTAAATAAGTCCAGAACATATTTTAAAGGAGTGTTGTTATTATTTCGCAGAGATATTTTCTTTGATTTCGTTTGCTCCATTTTTACACAACTTTGTTTGTCAGGCACCTTCTTCAATTGGAATGACGTTTTATTATATTTTTGGAAGCAATAATAATTTAATTTAATAATTGGCATCATATAATTTATGAAAACAACTATGCAGTTAGAATTTCTCATAATTTAATAGGTGTTAACTTAAAAGTTTATTAAAACATATTTTTAAGCTATAAATTTTAATTGTAAATATTTTTGAGTTTGTTTTTAGATTTTGTACTTTAGTTTTATTGCATTTTCAAGGTAACATAGTTTCACAATTTCAAGTTGAATGAAGTTTTATTATACTTTTACGATTAAACAATGTATTTCTATATATGTATATATATTTAAACTATACATTTCAGTTGCAACATTTTTCGATTTCGTTTCTTTAGGTTTGTTGCATTTTCTATGTATTTACTTTTCAATTTTAATGCAGTTTTATTATATCTTTGAGACAAAGAATTCAGCAATTGAAAAAATTGAAAACAATATAAATGCTACTGCAATTAAAGGTGTATATAATTAGAATTTATTAAAACATATCTTGAAACTATAAATTAATGTTAATGTTAAGGGTAACAAGTAAGAAAGCTTCATTCGAGTGTGCTCGATTGTTAGATACCCGTCATCCACGTTTAATTGGACCAAAACAATGCCGTATTATTCTAAAATTATACGAAATTAAAAACAGTAACGTATACCGACGGCTTTATTTGCTATATTTATATAGTACTATATTTAAAATATACCTTAGAGTGCTAAAACTACCAGATAGTCAGCCAAAGCAGCTATAACTCTATTCAAGTAGGCTTTTTTTTGCCATACAAAGTTATTTTTTATGTAATTTCTGCAATGTTTATCTGATCGCAACCAAATTTTCTGGAATCATAAATACTTTTCTTATTATCTCTCTAGATTAAAATTTTTTTTCGTTTCTTCAATTTCAACAGATTGTAACTCTAAGCCATTTTAAATTTTCAAATTGATAAAATTTCTAAAGATTTTTGAGTCTATTTAAATGCTAAATTCATATTCCTTATATTTTAGCCCTCAGTTTTTGTACATCTACAATTTTTAAGTTTTTTAAAGAGCACAAATTTGAAAATTTATTAATAATGTACAAAGGGCATTGTGGTAAAGATATCTAGAAAGTTCTCTGCAAGTTGCATTGAATTTAAAGTGTCTTAACATTCACAACCACACAACTCAACTCTGATGTGAAATGAAAAGACTGCAAAAGAGTTGCAAGCAAGTAAAGTGAAGTAAAGTAAATAAGCAGCTATAAAAAACGCGAGAAAAAATATAGTGACTACAACAGCAATAATAACAAGAGTAATAGCAACAACAGGAACAGCAGCAGCAGCAGTAATAATATGAACAACGACAACAAACGACCGCATTGCCGGCTGCTGCTTTGATCAATCAACCGTCAAAATTATAGCTGCATGTTGTTGTGCCCCGTGCCACCATCAGAGCAACCGACCATCAGATCGACCGCCAGAGCAACGCGAGTCGACTCCAGCGGGAGTCGCGGATGCAATTACAAGCATTTCCACGTGCCGCTTCATTGGAGCTCAGCTCAGCGGTGACTGACTTCCCTCCCTTCTCTCCCTTCCCTTGGCTTACTCCCTCTCACGGTCAGTTATTTGCCTGACAGTAGCCGTTAGTTAGTTAGTTAGTTAGTGCCCACACTCCCCTCCCCTCTCTCGCTTTCGCCCACTCCATTTCGACCTGCTGTCGCTGGCCATGGCTAAATAGAAATTTATTGGTCACTGGCTTACGCCCAATGCAACGAAAGGTAATCGAGTGTGTGTCTGTGTGTGTGTGTGTGAAGTGCACTGAAAGAAAAATAAATTGACTGCATAATTAGGTCTGGTAATGTTTTATGATTGCACATAAGTAGATACCAATATCAATATTGAAATGCAAATGACAAGCAAATTAAAAAGCATGCGCAATTCACACTTTGCTCTTGATTGAAAAATATATGCGTAAAATTTAAATATAAATGAAATACAAATTGCTGCGGAGAGCAAATTATGCACGTTCAAGTGTAAAATTTGTTCAAGAAAAATAAATAGAATGCATCGATTTTCAATAATAATGAAATGCAATCTGATCGAAAAATGAGCTTTTAAGGGGCATTTATATTAATAAAAAATATGTGCTTATTATTTTTAATGATTGAACGTAATATAATAACTTATAATATATACAAAATTGATGAGTGCTAGCTTGGTCATCAACTTTATCAAAAATAAAAGTTTATGATACTATTTTTTACATTTAACAGGGTTTTAGTTTTTGTCCAAGTTAGAAAAAGAAACGAGCAACAACATTTTTATACCCGATACCCATAGGGTAGAAGGGTATTATAACTTAACTATAAAGTATATATATTCTTGATCAGCGTCAACATCCGAGACAATCTAGCCATGTGCGTTTGTCTGTCTGTGTGTCTGTCCGTCTGTCCGTCGATCCGTAATTTTTCGACAGGATTTGTTATATTTGCACGCAGATCAAGTTTGTTTCAAATTTTTGCCACGCCCACTTCCGCCCCCACAAATCAAAAAAATCGAATAACAAGCGTAATTTTAAAGCTAGAGTTGCGAATTTTGGTATATACAATAATAACTATTCTAGTTATGATTCCTGATTATGGCTGCGATCAGGTAAAAATTGTCGAAGTTATTTAAGAAATACTTTTGTATGGGCAAAAACGCCTACTTGCTAGGGGTCTGAGTTGCTTTGGCTGATAATCTGGTATATTGTGCCGTCTATGGTATATACTATATACCATATCAGTACTATACTATACTATATCGGTATTATATCAATATACCAAATATACCAGTTGGTATATTCTTAGTATTATTGTAGTATATTAGGTATATTATGAGAAAAATACCGCAAAATATATTTCTTTTATTCAAAATGGGTAGCGGGTATCTCACAGTTGAGTACACTCGACTGTAGCTTTCTTACTTGTTTGCTCAAAAATAGTATAAAACTGGTTGGTTGATCAGTAACTGTCTGACTAGCATCTATTTTTATTACTTTGATAAGGGTTTTTATTAACTTTTACATATTCATTAGTGTGCTTGCAATAGGAGTTTAAAATATGAAGTAGAAATCATCAACTAATGTTTAACTGTTTTTCCAGTGTTGTTTAGGTTTTTATTAGTGGTGTTTTAAATATGAAGGTTCATTGTTAATGTAATCCTTGTTCAAACAGATGTTAAACTGTCAGATACATTTACTATATGTTATGTGTTCCATATGCTTAGCTATGTTTGTTTACACATCAAAAACATAATTATAAATGTAAACTCAGCTTTTTAGTGGGACATTTCAATCAAGTAAATTGAGAATGATTTGTACCTCATGTAAATAAAATTTACTACTAAAATGGTTTGAGTTGCGATGCATAATTTATGGCATATTCTTTGGCAATTAGTTTTCCAATTTTATTATAGTGGTTTTTTTGGCAGACTTGACACATGACTGATTTTATTGCCGGCCTAAAGAGGGCCACATTCGAAGAAGGCGTTGTTGACCGAGTTAAATTAACAATTAAGTTGGCATAGAAACGAACGTTTTTTCTCAGTGTATGTGTGTGAGTGGAGGGGTTGTGGGCTTGTGGGGTGGCAGCTGGCAACTGTTTTGTCGTCAACACTATCGTAGTTGGCTGTTGCAGCTTGCTGCTCAAGTGTCCACTCACATATGCAACAGCAGCAGGAGCAGGAGAGGACGACAGAGGAGGAGAAGAGTTGGGGGCGGCTTTCCTGTTAGGCCTAGGCCAGGATGGTTGTGATTATGCGCCCAGCGTGGCGCATAATACAGCTAATCTGGGGAATTAGGTAAAAAAAGCTGACAAAAGGCAAACAAGCGGCAGCCAAGTGGCTGCAAGTTGCAAAGCGAGAACGAACAGGAGAAGCAGCAATGCAATTTTGTATCCTATTACGTAAAGTAACTGTCAAGTCGTTTAGGCAGCTGGACGAGCAGCAACAACAGCAGCAACTGAAAGAGAGATGGCAGCAGCAAGTAGAGCAAGAACTCGAAGCTACTCAGCGCGCTTATCTGGGCAGGCAAATGTCCCTTTTATTTTTTTTTGTGCCAGAAACTGTGTGAAGGATTTACGCACAAAGGAAGCGATATGGCGATGGGCAACAGCCAGAAAGCGGAGCCAAAAGTAGCTAAGCGAATTAAAAAAAGAGAAAAAAACGAAGTCAACTCGCAAGTAAATTAAATGAACAGCCAGCGGAATGAGAAGGCGACACAGTCGAAGAACGAGCAAGATAGATAGAGATGGAGAGATGAAGAGACAGAGAGACTAAAGACTGCGATTCAGACTCAGGCTCAGACTGACTGCCTGATAAGGCGCTAAGCCTCGACGATGCCGTCAGCGACGCGCAGCAGCAGCAGCCGGGAGAGAAAAATGTTTTTAAAAATGAAATCACTTTTAATGAGTCATTCAAGTGGCATGAAAGCGGATGGAGAGCGGGCTGCAGCAGCAAAGCAGACTTGCCACTTGCCACACGACTCTCGGCTGCTAGCATAAAAATAATAATTTTTACAGAGCAACAAACAAAAAGTGTATAAATATATATATATATGAAGAGGAAGGCAAAAGGCAATAATAATTTCGCGTTGTGGACGCTGAGAATGAGGACGATGGAGGACATGGATGTTGCAGGAAGCGCCAGTCGCCAGTTGCCCGCTGTCTTGCCTCCCGCTGCCCGGTATCCGTTGTCCGTTGTCCGCTGTCTGTTGTCAGTTAGCAGTTGCCGCCGTCTCACAGGAAATCACAAGCATCCCTGGCAACAACGTGGCATCATCCTCCTCCTCCTCCTCTTGATGTTGCTCCACAAACAATTGAGGCAGCAACAAGTTGCCTCTCTCTTTAGCCGACTCCTACGGCCATTTCACTTTGCTTTTCATTTTATTACTAATTTTTTATCATTTTTGTTGTTCTCGTTGGTATTTTTGCAGTTGCTTCTTTATTTTTTTTTTTTTTTTTTTTTTTTGCAAGCTTTGCAAATTATAACGACAGCTACCGAAGTCAGTCAGGTCCTAAAGGAAGCGGTTGTCCAATCGGCAATGTGGCAAGAGCAAGTGGCAGTGGCAGTGACAGGGCAGGGGCATGAGCAGGCTGTATGCCACAGACAGTGTGGCAGGCGAATGGACACTTAATGAAACGCAACGACAACAAATTGTTTAAACATTATTTGCGCTGTCATATTTCAGTTTCATTCTTTGTTTCCTTTCATTCTCTCTCTCTCTTCAGCAGACTTCAGTTACTTTTCTCATTTTCTTTTACTTCACTCGTGTTTTTTTCACTCTGCGCTTTCTTCTTCATAAGTATTATTGCACATAAACAGCCATTACAAAGCACATAATGAGCTGAGCTGAGCCCCGCAGCGGCAGAGTTAACACGGACTAAGCACTTGAAATGCTTGTTAAACTCAAATTATGCAAACTTCAGTTCAATTATTAACAAGAATGATGCGATATATTCGCCTGCTTGCACATCAAATGGCCAAATTAATGAGTAATGCTTTTTCCCATTTAGTTTTACTCGCTCTCATTCTCTCCCTCAGCACAAAAACTTCCCACTTTGTAATCAAGCTTGCTCATAATTTGCTTGTAATTGAATTGGATGTATTATTGATAAGATGTGCTTAGTAATATGAATGTTCAATTGTATGAAATTTTATGTTAATTTCAAGCAGACTATTCAGAGATTTGATTCGCATTTGCTGCAATCATAAATGTTAAAGAATCATCTTCACTTTACTTACATAAATAGGCATAAATAAATATATTAATATAAATATATTTGCTTCAGCTTTCAATGCAATAAATTTTATACTTGTAAATGCAATTGTGATTACTATTGATGTTGACATGAAAGTATTTAAGAGTATTCCTAATAATAATGAATGAAATAGAGTATGGTACTATATTATAAATACATTAATACAAGATTCTTGAACTTCTTATAGTTTAAAAATATTTTTGAAACGCTTCCTACAATTCACCATAACTTGGACTACAAACCGAACAATAAAGAAAGCTACAGTCGAGTGCACTGAATGTGACTGTGAGATATCGGCTAGTCATTTGCAATATAGGCAAAACATTGCAGAATTATTCCCAAAATATAGAAATATTTAAATATTCCGAAGGCTGTATTTGGTATACCCATATAGTACTACATTCAAAATATACCATAGTGAACCTAAGCCACTGAGATCCGAAGCAGCAGCAGTCTTTTGCCATATAAAATTAATTCTTACAATAGATTAAAATTTACAGTTTCCCGATTTTATTTGTCGGCGTGGTAAGAATCTAGAACTAACTTGATCTTCGTGAAACTACAGCCAGTGCTTGAAAAAAGGTCTTTTCAATACAGACAGACGGACAGACTGATAGATTAACATTTCTATATAGTCTCGACTGTTGATCGAAAGATCGCAGAAAATCGTTCTGCGTGATTAATTCAATTTCTGAAGCCACAAAGTTATATCACCCTTCAACACTAAGGGTAGCGGGTTTAATAAAGATGAAGCTCATTGATTTTTAAATCTATAGTATCTTATATAATGCGATTTTTCAATTTTTATGCTGAAAACGATATTTTGAACACTTGCTTTATAATGAACAAATGTAAACATATAGTAATGTAGTGAAAAATACTTGATAACAGTATAGTTAGCAATTTTAATTGGTTCACTTCTAATATTGTTAATCAAAAATCGTCTTAGTCTAAGCAAAATTTTCGGTCTTACTTTATAGATTATAGGAGGCAAGAAGGCGTTTCAAAGCTGTCTTAGTGACCTCCTCAAAAGTTGATAAGGTTGTAAAAAGCGTTCCTTTTTCTTTAAAATCCAAAACACACCGTTGTAAGCGTAAACAGCCTGCAAACGAGCTTAGGGCTGTCTATAATTGAAAAGATATTGTAAGTAATCAACAAACCAATTCTCTTCTAAGTGACATCTCTCACTTTAACTGAATGTGTCGCATGGCCGCCGGATCCAAGCGCTCATTGGACTCGAATTCGCCCTTTACATCGATGGGAGGTCTGCGTTTGCGTTTGCCGCAAGCCATGAAATCGTACAGATCATAGATGTCTCTGAAAAACAATTTAATTACAGTTCCCAAATGAGAGCGATCTGTTTGAGCTCATCATAGGTGTTATTGATGAACGATGAAAAATGATATGTAGTAGATGCGTGTGCTTGCAGGATTCGATTTTGGCAAGTCTACGTACTCTGAATTGCTGATGATAGCGTATTGCAAAACTCCATATGACCATGCCACACTTGGCATACTATACGCCATAAGAACGGTGAAGAACATCAAGAGGAATCCGGTCATTTCCTTTTTACACTCGTAAAATTGAGTAATTGAGCAATTAATAAGAAAATTAAACTACTGAATGAAGTGCGAAACAAGTTTAGAAGCGTGACAGGAATTAACAAGATAAGATTTCTAAAAGGGTAATCAATTAAAAAGTATCTTTTGAGCTTACCTTTTGCGGTATTTGGTATATTTTAAAATGTTTTGCTTTTATTCAAAATGGGTAGCGGGTATTTAAATTTTGGTACAGACAATAATAACTATAGCATTTATGATTCTTCAGATTTTTTTTCTGATCGGATAGAAATTGTATAAGTTATTAAAGAAAAACTGATGTGTGGCAAACTACGCCAACTGCAATGGGATCATAGCTGCTTTGGCTGACAATTTGGTATATCTTGAGCTCTATGATATATTTCGAATGTAAAACTTCATAGATTCGATTGATTTTAGTATATTTACAGTATATTATTCGGAATATTTTAGGAATATTACGGTACTGTTTTGCTTTTAATCAAATTCAAATTTTAATTCATTATTTAACAAATTATTAGTTTTGTGTGGAAATCAAAAACAGTTTTCAAAGCAGGGCAAATCAATTTGCTATAGATTTCAACTGCATGTTCATCTCTATAAAGTTTCAAGTATCTAACTTGAAATGCTGTTTCGCTTGGAATGTGTATTGTTAAGCCAACTGTAAATGATTTCACAAAATGTACTTTGTCTGCAAACATTGTTGTCATTATCATTTAATATATATTTTCCTGTCATTTAATTTTCATTTCTTTTTCGCACTGCTTTTCCTGCTGCTTAATCTCCATCTCTCACTTGCTCGCTATTGCTTTCTCTATCTCAATGCTCAATGTCAAGGGGGCGAGAGTTCCTTTGTCAAAGTTGCTTTTAGGGTGCTTTGTTTTTCGCGCCAGAGCTTTGAAAATGATTTTGTAAAACGCGATGCCAAATAGAAAATCATCATAATTTTCGTTTATTACGAGAGTTTTTACCCATTTTGGTTGCTGTCGCTGCTGCAACTGTTGTTGCTATTACCCTGTTTTTTTTTTCGTTTTCTCGTTTTTCGGTTTTCCAGTTTTGTGTTTTACTTATTTTTTTCGTATTTTATGGACAAAGTTTGTCAGTTGGCAACGTTGTTGCTTTAATTGCCATTGTCATGATGGTTTGTCCTTGTTGTTGTTGTTATTATTGTTGCTGTTGCTCTTGTTAGAGTCATTGTACTGAGTGTCCCCACAGCTGGGCCAAAAGCAAAGTCTCGGTCTCTGCTCATCAAGTCAATAGAATGGCAAAAGCAACTTTCCAACTCCTTTGATTTGTTTTGCACAACAACGCCAATGGAAGGAGAAAAGAAAAACATAACATAGAGCAAAGTGGAATGGAAGCAAAAACTTTGAAAGACACTTGCCAGCAAATGCGGCCCATACCTTAAACACCATGGACAACGTTAAAAGGTGTGCTGAACTTTTATAAGCCAAAACATTTTTGAGTTATTAATGGAAAGTTGTTTTGCACTCCACACTCTCTGCTCTCTAACTCCTTCTCTCTCTTTCTCTGGCTTATATAAATAGAAGTGCTAACTAAATGTTATGTTTTCATTATGCTTAGAGATTGTGGTAGTAGAAGTAGGAAGTGAGGCAACTTTTTGGCCAACTTGCAGCCAGCAGTTTCTAACTCTATCTGTGGCTTTTGTTTTCCTCCAGGTTATTGGCTTAGAACATTTTTTTTTTTTTTTTTTACTTTTTATTACTCGTAGTTTGTTTTGTCTTATACACACATATACTTTATGTCGAGTCCAATTTGTTTGCATAAAGTGCAGTTTTTAACTAACTTGTCTAACGCAACTAATGAAAAGATTTGTTATTAGTTCAGCAGGTGCAAAAAGTGGCGGCCCAACTTTTGTCTACGGATTTATATACGGACGGACAACAGACCGGGTAAGATGGACGAAAGTAAAAGAGTGCAACAACAACTTGGGGAAAAAAGTAAATAAATATTTGAAGAACTTTTTATGGCCAGGCGATTTGTTTGGTTCGCAACTTTTCAAAAGGACTTTGCGCAAAAAAACAAAACAAAAAAAAACCAAACTTTTCTTGCACTGCAAATTTCTGCAAAAAAGTTTTGTCTTAGAAAATTGATCAGGTAATTTTCAAGCTAATTTAACAATAAATTGTGAAATGTTCTTAACTCAAAAGCAGATGACATGGCCATTGTCAACTGAACTCGTTTCTATTTGAAATCGGATAGCTCTTTTGTCTGTGTCTTCGAGCAAATTGTTTCGTTGTCCAAATATTTCTCGTATAATTTAATAATAAAAGTCATTTAAAGTCGTGTTTTGTGTAGGCCCCAAAATGATCGTGTTTTGGCTTTGTTCGCAGTCAATTGACATATTAAGTTACCGATGGAGATTTGGTTGTTAATCTGCTATTTTTAGTCGATAGTTTTAGATAATTAAGTCAACTTGAAAAGACGCCTGTCGCAACTGATTGATTGACTTTATCTCTTCTTAGTTCGTTCCTTATCAACACTTTGCCTTCACTCCAGATCTTTCTCTCTTCGACTCTCTGTCGATGCTATGTTTGGCTATCTTGATGCAGCGAACGCATAAAATACGACTGACTATCTTATGCCACACAAAACAAGCCAAGCCAAGAGACGATGGCATTAAACACGTTTTAGCTGCATTTCACGTAGGCCGCAGCGTTATCTTTATTGATGCATTTGCTTGCAGGCAACTTGCTTCCTGCTCTGCTCTGCTCTCTGTCGTCTAAACACGCTAGCTGGAGTCCAACTTGAAATGAGAATTATTTGATTTGCTATTTTTTGTTGTTGATTGTGCATTTAACAAACACAGCATTTTATTAGCTTAATTAAAAATTCTTGTTTAAATACATTTTTGTAAAAGATTAAATCGCAATAATAATAAACTATTTGCATGCCAAGCCATGTACATATTTGCATAGTCAATATAAATATTTTACGTTTTAATATCCAAATAAATTTATTGATTTGTATAAAATTAATTAATTAGAAATGCAATAACACTTTCTGTTATACGCTTGCATAGCGTATTGAAATATGCAATCTACATAATTCAGCAAAGAGCAATGCATTAAAGGGAACTGAATTGAACTCATGAAGAAGTAAGTAACAATATTATTAAATTTCCAATTAATTTAATTCCTAATATAGAAATTTTATTTATTGCAGATTCTGAAAATCGACGATGGATTTAGAGAGAATTCATAATACTTATATTTTACCTAAATTAATTATAGATTTACCTTTTACTGATAATTACCTTACTTACTAATTTACTATTTTGAGAATAATAAATATTTATTCAAAATCGATGGGATATCAATGTTGACCGCCTGGCATAGTCGAATGTTTGTTATCCAGAACCTACATATCTCAATTTAGAAGCTCTACAAATGTGCTCAAGTTTATAATTTACTTAAGCTCTACCTCAGCCATATCCTCAAGGATTTCGAAAGGACATACCATTTTGTAATTGTAATACAAAGGGCTATCAAATTGCATTAAAAAATTTTCCATTTTGTATTAAAAATTTTTCGAAAAATTTTCTAAGGGGGAGGCATGAAAAATTGGCCAAAAATTGAAAAAGTCCTTGTAACTCAGCCATTTGAAGGACTATCGGGATGTCCTTTGGCACACAGATAGTACTACTCAAACCAAGTAGGATCGTAAAATCAAAAGGACGAATATCCTGCCAGCAGCAAAGTTACAAGGACTTTTTAGAAAACAAAAAATTGCTTATATCTCCGCCATATCCTGTCCGATCCTGGTAGGATAGGTGTCAATCAACTCGAATTGAAAAGGGCTATCATTGTGCCAAAGGACATCCAAATCGTCCTTGTAGTTCTCGAGATATCCTGCATTTTGTGAATTTCGTAGTTTTCTCATGAGCCACGGGCCAAAAAAATTCAAGTGTTGGACTCTTAGATGACACCATATTTTTTTGATGCCAATCGAAAGAGTTGTTGTCTGTGAGTCCAGCAGTCTATGTCCTTTGTAAATGCGTAAGGATATGCCCGAGATAAAGACATTTTTCATCAAAGGATACGATATTTATTTGAAAGCTATTTGATTGATTATTCTAATATTCTATGATGCAGAGTTTATTTATAATATATCGAAGTAAACTATAAAAAACAGTACGAATGTCCTTAAATCAAGCAAGGTTAGAGCACCTATTTCTGTGAAGTAAATTGGCTATAGCTTGGTTTTATACTCTCTGAAGTAGGCTTGCATGATGTCATACAATTCATTTTGGCATGGAATATTGAAGGATCAAAGGACATTCTATTATTTATTTCCAGCTATTTCGTGATTACTGCCGTTTGCCTTAGACGGATCTAAGGATAATATGTTTTTAACTTTATACTGCCGGACTATAGCTCGGATATATTCTTAATGATCTTGGCGATTAACATATCATCTAACTCATCTTGGCATAGACTATTGAAGGATCAAAGGACATTCAATTCGTCCTGCTTGTGCTTCATTTTAATGAAATTGTGTTTTGGTGTTTGCCATAGAAATAATACATACGACATGAAAGTTCAGTTTAATAAAGTTTACAATTTATTAACGACAAGTTATAACAAGTTCGATTTTAGTAAGAGTGATTAACATTCGTTCTTAGTGAATCTGGTTACAATTTTGTATTAAAAGCCATTTATAAATATGACTAATTTAAGTTGATATGTGAAGTATCCAATAGATTAGCCTCGTTTATTGTATTCGCCTGCAGCCTGCCCGTATGAAGCGCTTTGTGAGTCGAGTCACCTACATGAAACAAATGTGTCAAGAGTGTGATTAACCAAAGTTGCTCTGGAGAAGTGCTCTCAATAAAACTTACCACTTGGTTGTTATTGAGGTTTGCCCGGTCAGTGTCAATGCTGCCATCCAAAAAGAGAGTCGACGTCGTCTTCAGCAGCTGCTCCTAAACCGTTGATAAATGCTGGCTGGCAAATCAATCATGCGGCTGCTTAAGCTGGCAAACTGACAAACTGGCAACTGCTGCAGCTGTGTTTAGTTGTGTATCTTCTTCGTTTCTTGTTTGTCATTTCAGTTGTAGCTTGCCGCATTGCAATGTCACCCGCATGCATTAAAAATTATCGTAACGAAAATCACTTGTGGAGGGTAAAGAAGTTGATCAAATATTCGTATAATTTGATTAATAGTAGAGGAAGTGCAAAAACCTGGTCAGTGTGTAAAATGAATAATTTATGTTATAAAATGCAAATCAAAATTAATTACATTGGAAAACATTTTCCACTGATTACGAGCTCATCAATTTGTAATGAGCAGCAGGCTGTGAGCTGGAAAATAAGAAATTTTTGCCTACGCATATTTAAAATATTTAATGCTGAAAAATATGTAAGTATATATATGTTATGGTTATTTATGTGAATTATTCAATAAGCTGTAAATTAAAATCAATAGATTAATTATTATAATTATTATTCGGCTGCTCCTCCAGTATCCAGAATCCAGTATTCCATCCAAACCAAAACCAAACTACAACAAAAGCAAGTCACAGCGCCTGTGAAAGATAAACAGAACAGAGGAGAAAATACCAAAGGAAGCTGCCGGAATCAGGCGAGCCACATTATATATGTATGTAATGGGGAGGTGTGTGTATTGGGGATTTGTTGAACGACGACGCCGCCATTGGGGAGTTGCTAATAAAGTGAAGTCACAATGCAACGACTAGCAGATACTCAGTATTGAAGTTGGATAACTGAAGCATACCTCTTAGGAGCACAGCAAACGTGTGCAGGGTATGCAGAAAAAAGAGTGCTAAAATGTAGTTGAAAAGGTTAAAAGAGACGGAAAGAGAAAGGGGGAGTTGCAGCAGAAAATAAAAGAAAACATAAAAGAAAAATATAGAGAAAAGCTGAAGCTAAAGCTCAGCAGAGTACACGGACCCGAGTCAGGTGAAAATGGATTCTGAAAATTGGGTTAATTGATGCTTAGTGTGTGTGTGTTTTGCCAGAGAGTGTGTTGTGTGTGTGTGAGTGAGTGTTAAGTATATAAGAGCCGAGTGGGGCGGTTGGGCGTGGTTATTTAGCTAAAAGTGGCTAATAGTTTTTTGCCCAGCCAACAGAACGCAAGCGGAAGCGGAAGTCGGAAATGCGCACAAGAAATTTCAACCACACTCACACACATAAACTCTTCTCTGCTTTTGTGTATATGTATTTAATTGGGGCTAAAATGGCGGCGTCACCTCAACATTTAAGAGCTAGGGAAGCAGAGCTGTTGCTCTACATGTAATTAGCATTAAACCATTTTGTCGAATTATACACACCGGGACTGCCCAGATCCGTGAGATTGGCATTGAGGGCGCCAGGCGGCAATCCTGGCCCAGCTGCTGCTGCACCACCGCCACCGCCACCTCCAGCTCCACTTGCTGCACTTGCACCTCCTGCTGCACCAGCTGCTGCCGATGGTCCATTGCTGTTGCCATTGCTGTTGCTGCTGCTGCTGGTTGCTGCCGCACCGAGAAGCATCCAGAGGAGCAGGAGCAAATGCAGCATCGATAATCTAAGCGGCGATGACCTCATTTTGCAATTTGGTATTTTTGCTATGTGTTTGTTGTATTCCAGCAACGGCAGCATCAACATGTTCCATTTGTTGTTGCTTATCCGTGCGGCTCTGTTGGCGCCAATTGTGAATGCTCTGCAAATGAAAGCAAAAATAAAACCAGTTGAAAATGCGTTAAAGGATTTCACGTATTGATTTTTGCCCTCTCTGTGTTATTGTGCAAAAGTTTTCAAAACGTTTCGATTGCTCTGGCGACACTTTAGACCCCCCGAAAAGTATCTTGCGGATGCACAACTTCTTGTTCTGCAAATGACACTTTGAAATGTTGCGCTTGGCTTACTGACACTTTAGGTGAACTTCTTAGCATAGTTTTTTTTGTGTGCACAAAAGTATCTCGCGTTGCTTCAATCAATATTTCTCACTCTTTTTTTTGTGCAAATGTATCTTTCACTGTCACCGACTGCGTTGCGTCTATAAATTGCATTTTTGGCACGTAAATTTCGCAGCATTTTTATGCAGTGCACGCGGCGTCATTGTCATTAAACACTCGCGAATCGCGACACACCCACAAAGAAAAAAAAAGGTAAATGTATCTTGCCGATACAATTGCAGAAATTGCATTTATTTTCGCGATTGCTTTGCTACGTTTTTGCTGTTGCTGTTGTCGTTGACTTGACGGCTTTTTAAATTGTATCTCACAGATACGACTGGCGCTTTAAATTATCGATTTTGTATGTTGTTGTTTTTTGTGTTTTAGCTTGGTTTATAACATTGCGCTACGCTTCGTGCCACCTTTTAAGCATTGTCGTCGCTCCTTGTTGCTGTTGTATGTTGCTTTGCTCCTTGTTCGAGTTGTATCTTTGTTTATATTTATGCATTGCACTTGCGCCCAACTGGCTCTGTTGTCTGCTGTTTTGTTACATTTATAAATGGCTTACAGCACATGTGGCACACACACACTGTTCGACACACACACGCATAGCTGTGGCTACAATTTGTAACTGTAGCGCATTTATAAATGTGGCTGCTACTCCGCTGCTCTTGAGAGTCCTTCTTGGTTCACTCCGTTCACACTCTTCTCCCTCTTTGTGCTGTTGTGCTGTTGCCTTCTGCCAATGTTTACACGCTCAACAACTTTTTGTTGGTCGTCAACAAACCATCATCAAGCAAGCAAGCAAGTAAGCAAGCGTCTTATCAGCGTTGCTGTTGTTGTTGTTGTTGGTCCTGCGGTTCCTTTTCGATATGGTTATACGACTGTATTTGATTTGTGTCTGTGTGTGTGTGCTCTGCTTCCCCTTTTTTTTTCTTCTTTCGTTTCCTTTTGAGAAAACGTGCTCACATGCGATTCTCTTGAATTTTCAGCGTCTGTCGCGCTTTTGTGTTGTTTCAGTCAATTGACGCATTTTAAAAACGCATAAAATTGCTTTATGTTTGCCTTTCCATTTCGGCTTTTCTTTCCCTCAGCTTCTCCTACTCTCCTGCGCCTTTTTGTTTCGCTTTTCCACCCTCGCTTATCCGCATCGCATCGCGTCGCGTCAATTTATGCAAAAGGCGCCGGTCTTGATGATGCATATGACAAGCAAAACGCTTCTGGGCCAAGAAGCAAACTGCAGCTGCAAGTCAATTCTTCCTTCTTCAGTTCCTCCTTCTTCTTCTTGCGAGTTCTCTCTCTCTCTCTTTCTGAGTGTGTCTCCTTTGTCTTCCCGCGGTTAAGTATCTGTAAGTGGCGCATAAGTGGAGAAGAAAATGTTATTGATGATTTATTTGCATTTGGCATTGATATATGCTAATGTTTCTTTTTGTCCCTGCCTGTCTGTCTGTCTGTCTGTATGTCTCTGTCTGCCTCAGGTCTCTCTCGTCTGCTTTCTTTTCTTAATCTAACTGTGAACACCAAAAAAAAAAAGGTTGTGGAAAGGAATTTGTTATCTTTTGGCTGTTCGAATTGAATGTGTTTTTCAATTTTTCATGCACGCTCTCAGCTCAGGAAAATTATTATGGCATTTTCAAGTCATTTTTATTTGCATTTCGTGATTTCGTATAGACAGATAAGCCAACAACACACAGACGCAGATGAACCAACCGAAGCAGAACACTGAACCAAAAAAAAAAAACGATTCATTCGATACGGAATGCTGTGTGTTGTCTCTCGTTTTTTTCTGTCTGCCTGTCTGTCTGTCTGTGACAACTCTCAAATATTTGATTTAATTCCCTGACATACAATTAATCACTCTGCACCTTTTACGAGCTAAAAAGTCCCAAAGAGTCGAGAACAAAAAACATGAACAGATACGAACCCGTTGCGCCTAAGGCAAAGACTTCTAGAGAAGTTGCTCATAGTTGATGGTTGCGTTTATTTGTTTATAATTAAATATTATTTGGCAGCCCAAATGAGACAGCCAAAGAGCAACCGGAATGGCATTTATCAGTCATTCAGTCAGTCAGTCATTCATTCTCCCAACTTCTTCACCCAACTAGTTTCGTTTCATTTCAGTTTTGTTCGCTTTTTGTTGCTTTGTTTTTAATGAGTTACAAATTTGGTTTTTCAGTTGTTTAATGGCTGACAGCATTATAGATTAGTGACCGAAAGTTTTTCTAGTTCGCTGCCCCTCGATTCTGATCTATCTCCGTCTCTCTCTTCAGTCTGGGAACTGTTTTGGCTGGCGGCAATTTTTTTGTTGTTGTCTGTTGTCTGGCTACTTGGAGGGTCTCTGTGACTGCGTCTCGTTTCTCGCTAATGTGTTGCAGCTCTTTATGTGTGTGTGTGTCTGTTTTTTTTTTTGGGCTAATAGCCCGACAACAGCCGACACTGCCTGCCTCTAAGCCAAGTGGCCCATTACAACAAATTCTCTTCTCCCCTCTCCTTAGTCTGGCTGTTTTTGTTAATTTTTGGCTCGTTAGAAATGTTAGTTTATGTGACATTGGTAAAAGTTATCAGCTAAATAGCTGCCTTGATTAGGCACGAAAGTCAAAAGCAATTTGCTCTAGGCTAACAGAGTTTAGAATAAATGAAACTAGCAAACAGATTGATTGATAGATATAGTCGAAAACTAGAGCAATACATGAGTGTTTATTTAGAAGTATTTCTTGTAATATTTTGAAAATTTCTCTAAAGAGACAAATTTACAAAACTGTAGTAGAAATGTAAAATTTCTAAAATGAATAAAATTTTACATTTCTGTGCTCACATTAAATGAAAATTATAGATTAAAGTTGAATGTCTTAGGAGATTATTTGTTTTAAATTTTGTGCAATAACAAAACAGAGTTTAGAATAAATAAAACTAGCGATGAGCTTGATTGATAGGCGAAGAGATTGATTGATAGATATAGTCGAAAACTAGAGCAATATATGAATGTTTATTTAGAAATATTATTTTGAAAACTTTTCTAAAGAGACAAATTTACAAAACTGTAGCGGAAATGTAAAATTTCTAAAATGAATAAATTTTTACATTAAATGAAAATTATAGTTTAAAGTTGAATATCTAAAGATATTTTTTGTATTCAATGCAATACGGCAATAACAAATCATTTTACCACAAAAACAGCTGCCTTGATTAGGCACGAAAGTCAAAAGCAATTTGCTCTAGGCTAACAGAGTTTAAAATAAATGGAACTAGCGATAAGCTTGGGCAAAAAAAATGATTGATTTATGTAGTCTAAAACTAGAGCTGTTTGCTGTTTTATCTTAACTGAAGAGCAAAAGTTACAAAACTGTATAAAAAATGTGTAATTTCTAAACTGAGTAAACTTCAAACTTCAGTGCTCACATTCTAAGAATATAGTTAAATATCATATGAGATTTTTTTTGCTTCAATTGCTTAACAGCAAAGACAATAAATTCGTTATACGAAGAATAACAATCTTAATATAGTTTTCTTACTTGACTTACTAATTACTTAGAGAATCAATTCAGTAGGCTCTTTAGAACATTTCATAAATTCTTAAAAATATACTAAATCAAATGCTCTAAGCAATGAAAATCTGCTTAAGAAAGAGTGTGATTTCATCAAAAGCAATTTCTGAGACATTTTTGTTTATTATTTATGTCAGCAAATGCAAATTTCAATAGAAACAAGTAAATTTATTTTGCAGCGTAAGAAAGTGAAATTCATCCAAAGATGCCACAAAACCATAAAATATTGTATCTATATATAGAAAGAGAGATAACAAATACTTATAGTGCTCAGTTCTCAGTTCGAATTAATTATTATGCTCAATTTATGGCTGGCACTTAAGTTGCCATATACTCGACTCTACATATGCATATCATATATGGAAAAGGCTTTTTGGTGGCAGCAGGATCAAGAAATAAAGATGAAGCCATACTCATTTTGTGTGTGTGTATGAAGCCAAGAATGACCTGCATCTGTTGTGCTTAATTTAGCACTTTACTTAGCATTAACATTGAAGCAAAGCAAAACACACACACACACACACCTTACACCACACACACACACAGAGAAATACACTCATACTGAGACATGGCAATGTTTAGCATATTGATAAGTTTAACCATATGGAGTTGAGTTTTTCATCGTGTGTGTTTGTGTTTGCCTCTAAAAGCTTGCCACATGCCCCATTAAAAATTCATATGCTCAAACTGTCAAGCAGCGGCAACGACAGGAGGGGCAAGGAAAGGAAAGGAAGGCATTTGAATTTCAAGTGCGCAGCCGTTAAAAGTGTCAAATTGGCAAAATGACGACAGTTGATGAACAGAAATACACTCTAAACAAATGCAAACAAAAACAATGGCAAAAAAAAACGCCAAAGCAAACTTTGACGCCTTTTTCAACACACACACACACACACATATATAATACTTATGTTCAGGAGAGTTCATAAGAAATTGATATCATTTATCAAACTGACGCACACACAGCGAACAAGGCAAAGCCAAACGCGAATCGAGCGTATATTTAGAAACTTTGGCAAATGAGGTGGCCAGGAGGAGGAGGAGGAGAGCGGGGACACATAAATTATGCGCATGGGAACTGGGCGGGGGGCGTGGCACACGCCAAATTGAATTGAATCAAATAAGTAAGCAGCCGACTGGGGCCACAAAAGTAGTTCATTAAAGAAGCTCAACGGCATTTGCATAAAACTCCCAAAAACAACAGCAGAAAAAACAAAACACACACTTTGAGCATGCCAGACTTGGCGTTACCCTGTTTGATTAATTAGTAACCAATATTTGATTGCTTAACCAAATTTAAGCCTCACTTTGTGCCACACTCTCAAACACTCTCAAAAAATTTGGCATTCAATGCGCCACTTTAGCCCACTTTTAAATGGCTACAGGGTATTACACAACAATAAAAGAAGAGCCAGAGAAAAAGACCAACAAAAACATTGAGCAATAATCAACAGTGAAAAAATGTCCGAATATCCTATGAAAAAACAAGCGAAAGAAAAAAATGTAAATTAAAATAAACAAAGTGGGGGCGCCTCCTCCACAAAAAAAAGACCCGAAAAAAAAGAAAAAACTGGAAAAGAAATCAAAAACAATTTCCACTTGCCAAAACTTCAGAAGTCAGCAACATGCAACATGAATATCAAAATCCGAACAGTAAAAAATAAAATACGGTATAAATTGTATGTAGTACAAGTGAAGGGGGAGGAGCAGAAGAAGGAGGGGGAGGCAGAGGCGGAGAGCACCAAAGCCGGGATCGATTCAGTCGAGAGTCGAGTGTAGTGCTTTGTACTCGGTATTTGTATTTCATGGAACGAGTGCAGCAAATCAATGCGCCCACCAACCAACAACAAAAACAACAGCAACAACATCGACAACAACAAGATGAGCGGCAACAACAAAATTGTTTGTGGGGTACGTAAACTATGCGCCGCGTGTCAGGGCCAAATTCTGGGAAAGAGCTTCTCACATACAGCCCACTTGGTAATAAAAAATATTTTCAATAATAAAGTGTATTAAGTTGTGAAGTGCACACACAGATACACATTTACAATCACGCACACACACACACACGCTCACACACACGCTTCGAGTTGACTGCAAGTGAAAATAAATGAAATGTGAACCAAATGGGAAAAGCTTCGAAAAGCAATAAGAGTGAATATTTTTTATATGCTACCCAAAAAAAAAAAAGAAAACAAAAGAAAATATAACAAAAAAAAAAAAAAAAAAAAAAAAAAAACGAATGCATAAAAATGTAAGAACTTGTGTGTGTGTGTTTGTATGCTGCGTGTAAATATAAATATTTTTTTCATACACATATAGAAGAGCAAAATTACGAGTATTGGCCTTAAATACCCTGTAATTAAGGACATTGCAAAAAAACGTGACTGCAACTTCCTAAATTAAAAATATTTTTAAAATTGGGAAATTTTTGCTGAATGCTTTTTTTAATATATCTTTCTTTTAATACAAAGATATTTATAATTAAATTAAATGACTTTAGGTGCAAACTTTATATGAATTTTGAATAAAATAGCAAAATATTTCAAGTAAAATTCCTATTTATGAAGCTAATTGTTATTCTATATAAAATGACCTGACTTTCACTATTAAAACTGATTCAAAGGACAGTCAAAATTAGAATTTCTAGGAATTAAAAAGTGAAATAGAAAAATGTAGTATTAAGTGTAAAATCTTTACAGATACTCAAGAATGAATTAGTTTCAAATATTCACAAAATAATACTAGATTCTAATATTAAAGCAAATACCAATACTCAAGATTGAATAAAATCTTAAAAAATAATACTAAATGTTAATAATAAATATAGTAAATAAATACTCAAGGGTGAAAAGGTTTTGAATCTTTGCAAAATAAAACTAAATTCATATACTAAAAACACCAAATAACAAATGCAAGGATGAACAGGTATCGATCGTCAGAAAATAATACTAAATATTAACAATAAAAAATACAAAACATAAAATCTCAAAGATGAAACGGAGTTAAATTTTCACAAAACAATACTAAATACTAATACTGAAAAATACCAAAAAGTCCAGAATGAAAGAGTATTGAATTTTCACAAAATAATACTAAATACTAATACTAAAAATACCAAAAAAAAAAAAAACAAAATTCAAATAAACAGGTGTCGAATCTTCTACTAAATTCGAATACTAAAAAAATACCAAGTTTTGTCAGACAATAGTCAATTAAAAGTGCTCTCTTTGTAGGGTATCTCCTTGCCTGTTTACTGTGCACTACATCACTTTTGTTTATTACTGTGTAACTGTGTATCTGTATCTATAGATGTTACTGCTGTTGCTGTTGTTATTATTGTTGTAGCTGTATCCGTAGCTGTTTCTACGAATATGAAACGAACGCATGAATGTGTCAATGGCTCAAAACGATTTATACAGCATATTAAATTCTGACATCAATGTTTGCTCGTATGCATTGTATGCACACTCACACACACACACACATATACAAATATATATATGAAAAGTAATAAAAAGAGAGCGTACAACATTCGCCCATTTTTTTTGCACCACTCGTTTGTATCGTTTTGATATGCCGTCTCCCTCTCTCTCTCCGAGCGCTGTGTCAACAAAAAGCTGAAAAATGTTCGTAATGAAATCAAATAAAGTGTATTCGACTGTGACATTGCAACAGTTAAAGCAATAGCCGAGCAACAACGCAACATCGCAATCTAATAGATTTATTTATACAATTTTTAACAGTAAACGAAATGACAGTTTGAAGCACTGCACAACAACAACACAACAACAAACACTCACGAAATTGAGACTCATTTAAGTTTCTTAGATTTCTCGCAAAAGAATTTGTTGCGTTGAACTTTCGAGCTGCGATTGAAGTGCAGCTTGTCGTGTGCTCTACTCTCTAATATACCCTGTAACAATGGCATAAAGAGAGAGGGTTGAGAGAACATAAAATTAAATAAAAGTCATGTTTTCATGTTTTCATGTGCCAATATCGAATGAAGCTTTAACTCTTGAATAAATCAGGAATAGATAATAAATACGTTCCATATTATATTTTCCTCTTTCTTATAATACTTTTCATACTACATTTTCCTCTTCTGTAGAATTGAATTGTAGTATATTTAACTTACAGGGTATCTGTAAGTCTATACTCGTTGCACTCCCAACTTTTGTTTGCTGCTTATTGTTGTATTGCGTTGTTTCACATTTAAAGAGATTACATGAAATTGAAGTGGTTCGAAGGGCTTTACTCAGCTGCTTCGTTTGTATGTTGCATGACCTGAGGCCATTGTTTGTGTGGTCGCCACCAGCAGCAACAGCAACAATAACAACAGCAGCAGCAACAACAGCAGCAGCAAGAGCAAAGAACTGAAGCGAATTGGATTTGCCTTGTAGCCTCCCAGTTGATGGATTGCCTGGGATTAGGGCACAGCACATTGTACACATGTACCAACCCAACTACAATATAGAACCATATATGTATATGTAGAAGGCGGAATGAATGCGCCAAGGGACATTCCACAGCCAGCAAAGAGTGCAAAGAGAGCTTGGCGGGAAAACAGCGTGAAAATAACATTGTAATGGAAAAGGTGTTGCTTTAGGTAAATATGAAAATCTAATGGTTGAAATTAAGCAAATTTGCACAGTTTGTTGATCAAGAGCACGAAACGTTCGCGAGTTCACGAATTTGTTACGAATTTGTGTGCCAAGACTCGATTAAAATAACAAATAGGTTTTTTTGCTCGAGAAATGTAGCGCAAGAAAATATCAATAGTAATAACATTATTATCGGTGAAATACAAGACGAACTATTTGTTTGAAATTAGAGTTGAGTATTATTATGAAAATGCAACCTTTGATTTAATAAGTAAAAGCAGACTAGTATGCAAGTTTAATATGCATTTGATTCACACTCAATAATAACAATAGATAATATAATATAGCCAGAAAAATGATGTACGAAATTCTAGCGTTGAAAAATAGTTTTCCTTGACACACATTATATACCAATAATTGTCAGTTTCTGTCTGTCCACAATTTGTTAATTTTTTCTTAAGACATTTTTATGATTTTATTAAAGTGTTTGCAAAAATATGCGTTTTACTTTTCGAAAGCTGTCAAATGTCAAATGCAACAGCATTTTTCGTTTCAGCTTGTTTAAAATTTGCTTCATATTTACTAATGGCATTTCAATGTCAATTTAATGTGTATGTATTTCTTTTAATTAATAACAGATTTTCCTACACACAAAATGCATTGTTGTCATCAGTATTTCCTTGAATTTTGTATTGTTTGTATTGTTTTCTAAAATTGCTTAAAATATATATTTGATTTGTTAATGGTATTTCTACATCAAAACTAAGCCTCTTCAAAAGAGTTGTGTTCTTTCTGTATTATTATTTTTAAGACTCAAACACAATTGTTATATAACTAACTGAGACTCTAAAATAGAATTATATCTTTCTCTAGTATTTTTCTTACTATTCAATTTTGTTCTTTTTTTAAAACACAATTGTGATATAACTTTTGCTAGCATAAATCTTGCAATTTCTCTGCCATTTCATCATTTCATTCAACGCAAAAAAAATCAACTGCAAATCAGCTGGCAGATATCTATTCAATTTCCGTTAAGTTGGCAGCATCTCAGAGCAGCAACTGACTAAAGCAATGTTCAGTTGCATTTCCCATTCTATTTGACATATCAAAGAGAGAACGTTTGCTGACCCAACTGAGAGTTACACATCATGTTGTCCTTTTCTTACGCTCGCTGCTTTGGGTGTGTGGGTGAATGGAACGCATGCATTCGAAATAACAACCGCAAATTTGCAATTCCCTCTCTCGCTTCTTGCTAAGAAATTTCGTCACAAGCTTGGCATGAGCGGAGCGGGGGGAGATGAGTTGAGCTGCCATGGAACATGAATTTGTGGCAGAGAAATTAGCGAAACGCGTTCGTCTATGCAAACAGCATAGCAGGCATGGCTTATAGACTTACATACACACACACTGGTGGAGTATATGCTAATTAAAGGTCCTAACTGGGTCACAAGACACGGGCCTGAAATGTAGGCGCAGATGACACACGGCACACATTCAGAAAGCGCCTGCGAACAAACGCCATTTGCAGGTTGGCCTTTTGGCTCTTTGGAGTTTGCCCATGGAGAGCTATCAATCTTGCGCATAGCCAAACATAATTTATAACTGAACTACACACACACACACACACCTAGTTGAGTGTTAAGGCGTGGCAAGTGCAGGGAGAGAGGGTGAGGTGGAGGCTGCTTTTAATGAGCCGCCAAAGCGTGAAAAAGCGCAACGATGCCGCCTCTTGTGCATGCGCTTTTGGCTTTGCAGCTGATAATTATGAATGGAGCCAACTGTAAATCAACACAAAACAAACTCAACCCACACACAAACACACACACACACACACACATACACTCAAGCACATTCAGTGAAGTGAAGTCTATGGAGGGAGAGCAATGGCCATTGAGCTGTCAGCTGCACAAAGTTGTGCAACGCGGGGGACGCAAAAGCGGAGGGGAGGTCGCATCGCTGATGCGGCAGCTACACCCAAAAAGTTACGCCCCCCACACACACACAGACCAACACACACATAGACAGGTAAGCAGCTTAATCGAGGTGCCCCGAACTGAATGCACAACAGTTCCAAGCTCAACTCTGTGGCTCTCTGTCGTTATCATTAGTTGCATCTTAGAGGCACTCAGCCGCTTTCAAAAGCTTTCAGGCCAGGACAGACTCTGTGCACCAATATAAACAGCAAGTGCATGACAGAGAGAGAGAGAGGGAGATAGAGAAAAGATATATATGTAAGGTCAAGGGGAAGCCAACGGAACGAACGACAGTAGAGGGAAGAAGAACTAACCTGGAATTTTATAATTTATTGCCTTGACGATAGTGGAACAAATCTATTAAAATGCGCATATTAAGCCAAAAGCAGCTTAAGTAAATTACGCGCTTATAAAAAATACAAAAAAAAAGAAGAGAAGAGAACAAAAAGTATAAAAGTAAGAACAGAGAAGGCAGATAAGGTCGCTCCACTCGATGCTAAAACAAAAGCCGTTCGAAGACTGTTCGAATTGCTTAATGAAGCACTAAACTTCATCAAAGAAATACTACGAAGAAGAAAGGATGGCAGAATATTAAGAACTATGCGACTAACAGCCAGAAACTGAAATACTCTTAAAAGGAAAACTCTCAAAGTTCTGAAATGAATAATAGAACATACTCCTATTGTAAGTAGAAAATGAATTTTAAACAATAAATCAGGTTCCATCGGAAATTTACACAATTATGAATCAATACTTAATTTAGACTTGTTTAAAAGATATTCTCTATTTGCAATCTTAAGTGCCGAAACATTTTTTTTAAATAGATTATTATTCTTACACACTTCACTTAAGTTTTCTATTATTTTATTAAAATAGTCATTCCGAAACATAAACTTACACTTTTGAAACAAACTAAAAAATTCTTAATATTTTTAGTAAAGTATTGTTCTACAAAACAAATTACAGAAAGCATTTTTCTGTACCTTTTATTTACAACTTTTGGTAATTAAATCAACAACATATTTTTACATAAATTTTATTTTTTCCACAAAACAAATCTTTCATAAAAATTACTCATTCAATCTTTCATCGCAAGAAATGTAAAAGAGCTATAAAAAACTTGACGAACATTTTTTTACATTCTCTTCACTTTCGGCCAAGTTGATCGCATAGTTAAACTACTCATAAAAAAGAGCAGAAGCACACACACACACACACACATAAATATGCTTGGCGGCTGCACAGATTAACAGAATGGAGCGGACAATAAAATTAAAGTTTGTAAGGCGATAAAAATAAAAAATAAATTAACAACAAAGGGCTGAAAAAAGAACAATCACAGCTTCAACGGCAGCAGCAACAACAACGAAAAAAGAAAATAAATAATCAGTAAAGCCATAAATAATTAGTGGAGCTGCACGTTAAAATCATATTGTGGCAGCCAAGAGCGAGAGAGAGAGAGAGAGAGAGAGAGAGGCGGAGGAATGGCCTAAAAGTCCAAGTTGAGATTGGCTCAGAAAATTGCTTAATTAGTCACGGTTCCATCGGGAACTCGATTGTAATATGCGTAAATAATATATAAAATATGTGGCAAAAAAAAAATAAAATACAGAAATCGAGAAGAAAATAAAGAAGAAGAAACAATGCAAAACAAATCGTATGATAAACGTTTGAGAAATTACAAAAGATTTTTGTTGTTGTTGTTTATGTTGCTTTTATGGGGAGCTTTGGCTTGTTTCGCATTTTCCCGCCTTTGTGTGCCGCGCAGTTCTTTATTAATTTACGTATTCTCCCCTCCTACCTCCTCTCTGCCTCTGCTGACTGGGCGTTCCATTTTTGTACCTGGGCGTCAGTTTATTTATGGCTTTGCATTTATTAAAAAAAAATATACATTATATATATATATATATGTATTTCCAGAGCGTCTGCGTTGAATTCAGTTTTGCGTAACAGGTTGGCGTGTATGTTGAGGTGTGTTTGTTGTGTGTGTGTTTGTGTATTGTTGTTGTACTATTATTTAATATCAATTAGGGCCCTTAAATGTGCCAGCTGATTTCAAAATAACGACACGCATTCCAGTTCGAGGGGGGAAGTTGAAGAGGGAAAGCTAACAAATGACAGCAATTAGAACAATATGGCAATGCGGCAATATTCCAATTTCAACGCTTTCCAATTTATGTGCGGTCAATTTGAAATACGCTACTCGACACACACACACACACACACACAGATGTGTGGCACGAGGGCAAGTCGAATCGGCATCGAAATTTATATATTGATAAATGATCAATGCTAAAGAGCTTTCGACCCACGTACATACATATATATTTCTCCATCCAGAGATCGTCAAAGAAACAATAAAACAAAAACAAGAAACACAAATTGTGTGTGGCAATTGCCAGACAATTGATCTGTGACACATTTGCGATGCCTGCTGCAAAGATTACTCAACAGTTTTTTATAGAAGTGAGATACTTTTTGAACAGTTTGAGATACTTTCTCTAAAGGATAGTCACCAAAAACTTGCGATGCCTGCTGCAAAGATTACTCAAGAGTTTCTTTTTATAGAAGTGAGATAGATACTTTGTGTTCAGCCTGAGATACTTTCGAAAGGATAGTCTGCAAAAACTTGCGAGACAAAACAACAATCTGATGCTGGAAATTGACACTATAAAACCTAACGTTTAACTGCACACTAATGGACTAATCTTTAAATTATCATAACTCTGTTTATTCGATTTTTTTCCAAATTCCAACTCTTTCCATATTTGTTCGCAGCATTCCCTTTCAAAAATCAATTTTTCGCCGCAAAAATCACACGCTTAGCATCACAATGCGTATTTTGTGATGGTAATATGCCGAAAAAAAAAAACTGAATAATATCCCAAGCCACAATATAAACACTAATGGCACACAAACACAATGCAAATCACATTCTAACCATATTATTATAAATTAGATTGCAAATCATTTTTCATAACCAAAAAAAACCAATAACCAATAAATATTCAAATAAAAACAGATAAATTATGCTTAGCATGTTGAGATTTAAATGCTCTTTTGCCAAAGATTACTTTTCAGTTATTAGCAGAGCATTTGAAAGTGGCAAAAAGATGAATGAAATGTGTTTACTAAGATTATAGATCATTGTGCAGATACTTTTAGAGTTAATGAAATTAATAAGTTTAAAATAAAGTTTCTTTTCAAGTACTAAAACAAAAAAAAAACAAGTAAGAAAGCTACAGTCGAGTGTGCTCGACTGTGAGATACCCGCTACCCATTTTGAATAAAAGCAATATATTTTGCGGTATTATTCTCAAAACATACCAATTATACTACAAAAATACTAAAAATATATTTTGGGGTATTATTATAAAAAAATATACCAAATATACTAAAAATACTAAAAATATACCAAATGGTATATTTGGTATATCGATATAGTACACCATTCAAAATATACCATAGACGGCACAATATACCAGATTGTCGGCCAAAGCAAATTAGACCCCTAGTAAGTAGGCGTTTTGCCCATACAAAAGTATTTCTTTAATAACTTCGACAATTTTTATCTGATCGCAACCAAATTTTCAGGAATCATAACTACTATAGTAGTTATTATATATACCAAAATTCGCAATTCTAGCTTTACAATTACGCTTGTTATTTGATTTTTTTGATTTGCGGGGGCGGAAGTGGGCGTGGCAAAAATTTGAAACAAACTTGATCTGCGTGCAAACATAACAAATGCTGTCAAAAAAAAATTATAGCTCTATCTCTTATAGTCTCTGAGATCTAGGTGTTCATACGGACGGACGGACAGACGGACAGACACACAGACGGACAGACGGACATGGCTAGATCGTCTCGGCTGTTGACGCTGATCAAGAATATATATACTTTATAGGGTCGGAGATGCCTCCTTCTACCTGTTACATACATTTCCTGCCGGCACAAAGTTATAATACCCTTCTACCCTATGGGTAGCGGGTATAATAAACTCATATCCTATACATAAATAAATTTTAATATTGTAAAAAATATTCTCTTACTGAAATTATAGTATCTTCTCTATTCATTGGCAAAAAGATGAATGAAAATGTGTTAACTAAGAATATAGATTGTTGTAGAGTCGGACATTACTAAGAATATAGATAGAGAAGTATTTGCAGTCAAAGATATGAAGTTTAAAAATAGTTAATAAGAGAAACTATTAACTATTATTATTAGAAATAAGAGATCTAGACGTCCTTTGACCAAAAATATTGAAGTTTGAGCACTTTAAAGTGAACTGAATAAATAGATTTTTGTAGAGAAATACTCTTAGAGATTAAATAATAATAATATTTAATATATAAATATGCTCTTAAAGAAAGTTTTGTATCATCTCTATTCATTTGAAAGTGGCAAAAAGATTTATGAAATATGTTTGCTATAATCTATAATCTTAGATTGTTGCAGAGACAGTTAAAGTTAGTAATAAATTTAGCATATAGTTTCCCTCATTATAATAAATGTTCTAGGTGTTCTTTGCTTAAGAATATTGAAGTTTCATCACTGAATAAATAGATTGATGTAGAGAGAGAGAATTGAGGAAAATACTATTTATATAAATGAATATCTGCAGTCAACGAAATTAATAAGTTTAAACAAAGTTTCTGTTATTTTAATAATTCTCTTCAAGAAAACTAAATTTATTCGAATTTATGTTTTGTAAAATATTCAATTATAAATAACAATTTCAAGGCCTATGCTTTCTATCAGTTGTAATTCTAGCTATGCACACTTTGAGGTAGTGTATTACAAAAAGTCGAATCATTTCACATAATAAATAGTGCAGAAAATGTTCCACTAATTTGCGGCCTAACTAATTAATGGCGTTTGATGGTCAGAGATTCGTTGTGCAAATAAAACGCAAAACCGTCAAAAATGTTGTTGCCTTTCTATTATAGTTGATAGGCATTTTTCAATAAATAAAATTGATTGAACTCTAATTATGATTTTTATATTATTTTCCGGTTCGCTGAATTGTTGCCGCATTACCAAATAAATTCTTCACTCGCAGAGGGTTATATACTATAGATAATATATCGAATTGGTTGCGGCTCATTGAGGATATTCTGTGGCAGGGGCATGTGAAAAACAGTTTGAACTGTTGTGAAAATTTTATGCTGCCCACTAATTGACAATTAAGCAGGAAATAGTTGGACAACAACAACAACGAGAGCTAAATTGAATGATTGATAAAAGCGATTCGATGTCTCTACTGTCGAGGGGGAGGAGGAGGAGGCGTGGCACAGACACTGCTGGGAAATTCCTCAACTTTTGCTGGCAAAAAAAGGAAAGAATATACTAAAAATGGAAGGAGAAAAACTAAGCGGCTAACTGATTTTGTGAGGCAAAAGTTTTAACTTATTAAAACTGCACTTGCCACCAGAGCCAGAGAACATGCCACGCTGCCACCCCGTAGCATAGCGCATGCCTCATGCCTCGTGCCGCATGCCGCAACTCTTCAACAGAGGCGCTCAAGTATGTTGAACACGCGTCAAGTTCCTCAGGCAAAGTTTTGCGTCAACTTTTGGTATAACCTCCTCCCGCCTCCGCTCCCCCTTCATCAGCAGCCTGGACGGCAAAGGTGAGCGCTCAGAGTTCATTGGAGTGTTTTTGGACGCAGTATATGGAGCACTTTAGCGTCGCGTTTGCTCGTCATTGACAATGCACGCCAGACGCAACAGCAACAACAACAACAACAATAATTCTAATTAAAGTTTTCAATTTGAAGTTTGGCTTCGCCTTCCAAAAACTGTTATCAGGCAGCAGCAACGCAGCTTCGACAGAATGGAAAACAAAGCAGCAGCTGGAGATGAGAGAAGAGGAGAGGCAAAGCCAAAGGCAGAGTTAGAGGCAACAATGCACACTGGTTGGTAAACACAATAGAAACGCACAATGCACAGAGAGAGCAGAATAGAATAGACAAGCCTCATAGAAGGGAGAGAGAGACAGCAGGAGTCGAAAAAGAAGAGGGAGAAAGAGCTTTGTTGTAGTCGCCACATAAGAGGCCAGGCTATGTGTAATCTAATAACAAATAACTTCGGAAGTATTAATCATATTCCATGCATGTGCGTGAGTGTCTGTCTATGTGTGTGTGTGTGGGAGTGCGTGTGTGTGTGTGGCTACTAATTATAAATTTCAATTGTGCACAGACTGCGCTTTATTACATGAAACTCTCCATCCACAAAAAAACAAAGAGCGAGTGTGGGAGGGAGGAGACTTCAGCTTAATGGAGCCTATCAAGCGTGCCAAAGCCGACCGAAAATTCAGTATTCAGTATTCAGTGCAGTCTATTGAAGCATATCTGGCAACTATGAATCATACAATAGAATAGATGATAAATGCCACAGGCTCTAGGCAACAGCAACAGCGTCCATCTCTCTGTCTGTCTGTCTGTCTGCCTGGCTCACCGTCTGATAATCATAATCAGCATAATAATGCACTTACACAAACATGGGCTGCCCGCTTTTTGGTGGTTATCAGTCTGCGGATTTTTATACCAACAACAACATCAACAACAACAACAGCCAGAAACAAACAAGTACAATATAAAATAGAAGCATCAACCGCTGTGCGCGAGTTGGCAAACTAAACAGAATTAATAAACCACACATGAAATACACTGTCCAAAAAAGTACCATTAAATTGACAGCATAATAAGTGGTAAAAAAAATGTTACTTAATCAAAGATTTTCAGGAGAAGAAGAAATTTAAAAAACCAAATGAAATTCTAGTGTTAAAAGCTGCATAAATCTTATCAGCTTAAAACATATTTAAATAAATAATTATGTAAAGGAAGAGCTATTTTTTAGATTTCAAATTTCTTAGTATTTTCATCTACAAACAAAATAACAAGTAAGAAACATTTGAGTGTGCTAGACTGTGAGATATTGCTACCCATTAAAATATACTAAACAATGTACTAATATTTGCCGAAAGCCACATTTGGTATATCGTACTACATTCGAAATATACCATAAAGGTCAAAATATACTATATTGTCAGCCAAAGCAGTTGACATTTTTTACAATACAAAAGTATTTCTTAAATAACTTACAATTTGTATCCTAACGCAATCAAATTCTCATAAATACTATAATTATTCTTGTTTGTACCAAAACTCGTAAATCTAGCTTCATATTTCAGCACAAACCATACAATATTGAAATAAACAATTATTTAGAGTAAAGAAGAGCTATTTTGTAGATTTCATATTTCTTAGTATTTTCTTCTACAAACAAAATAACAAGTAAGAAACATTCGAGTGTGCTAGACGGTGAGATATCGCTACCCATTGTAAATAAAGGCAAAATAGTGAATTATTCTAAAAATATACTAAACAATGTAAAAATTTTTGCCGAAAGTCACATTTGGTATATCGATATACCATAGAGGTCAAAATAGACTAGATTGTCAGTCAAAGCAGTTAACATTTTTTACAATACAAAAGTATTTCCTAAATAACTTTTAAAATTTGTATCCTATCACAATCAAATTCTTATAAATACTAATATTTGCCAAATGTACTAATATTTACCGAAAGCCACATTTGGTATATCGTACTACTTTCGAAATATACCATAAAGGTCAAAATATACTAGATTGTCAGCCAAAGCTGTTAACGTTTTTTACAAAACAAACGTATTTCTTAAATAACTTTTAAAATTTGTATCCAATCGCAATCAAATTTTCATAAATACTATACTTTTGGTTGTTTATACCAAAACTCGAGAATTTAGCTTCATATTTCATATTTCTTATTATTTCAAAGTTTATAAAATAAATGATTGGATAGTAAAATGCTACTAAATAATCAAACTGGATAAGATTTAAATTAAATGATTGTAAATTGAACTGAAGTTCAATAAAAAAGTGCAAATTTTCTCAGTGTATTTGCATACAGCACAATCTAGAACGCAGCGGGGAGAATTGAGTGTATGAGAAGCCTTTTTGCATGCATGTATATGCCGTCAAGCTGCAGCCAAAATGATTAAAAGCATTCGCCAAAATGAAGGCAATACACACACACATACATGCAGCGTTGACAACACAAAACACCAGCTTCCCCCCCCACTCTTCTGTCAATTCGTACTCTCTATATAGGTAGCTGCCCATGGCATCATCTCTAGGAGGAGCAGGCAAACGACAAATCAATATTTGTTATTTTTGTATGCATGGATTGTGGGCGTGTCTGGCAGAGTGGTGAAGAGAGGCAGAGGGGGGATGGGCGGAATTGCGGGCAGACGCATGACGCCGACGCCCTGTCGGAATAATCATCAGCATCTTTGACGCCGCACGCATATTAAATAAACTTTAGTCAAGAGCAGGCAATGTATAGAGACATAGAGAAAACAGAGAGATGATGAGCGTGAGAGCGTCAGAGAGAGAGGGAGGAAAAGAGGGCGACAGATTTGAGCAGTCGATACACTAAGCGAAAAGCAATAGACACCGGGCTAAGCCAATGAGTATGCCATCAAGTATCTCATAGATACTTTCGCCGCACTGCGGGTAAAATGCATAAATTAGTCGACGACATTGTCAAAATTTTGCGAGGCGAAGACTGTTTAAGATTATGGGAATTTTGCTGGGATTTAAGTCTGGCTGAGATTTCTCTGTGAGTCTGAGTGTGTGTGGAGAGAGAAAAGAAAATGGGAGTTGCCTTGTGTGTGTGTGTGTGTGTCTGTGTGTTAGAGTTTTGTAATTAAGCACAAAGTTTTATGTTTGTTGTTCGCGTGGATTGAGCGCAATTAAATGCAGGTAACATGGGATTGTCGCAAGATTGCCCAAGCTGAAAGACGAAAGTTAGCGACCTTTATTGTTCCTATCACAGATCTTTAATGTTGTGTCGAAATATTTAGAATAACTTTAGGAACATGATTTGAAGTAACTCGTTGTTGAAATGACAAAGCTTAATATTATTCCAGAAACAACATTTTGAATACATTAAAATTCTTTATAAAAACTCTTAAATTAATATTATACTCAACATTTTTAAAGACTTAAGAATGAATTGAATAAACTCCATCCAGCAAAACATTTTGAATATATTGAAATTATATATAAACTCCTTAATTAATATTATACTCATCATTTTTAAAGACTTAAGAATGAGTTGAATAAAATCCAACTTATATTATTATACAAAATTTCTTACATTTGGTATTTTTGTTTTGAAGCTACTTTACTATATGCATTAAATATACGAAGATTGATTTCATACTTTAATTATAAGTTACTTTTAAAGATTGTTAAAAGCTTGATTTTATGCTAAAAGTTTATACTTGTACTAAGTTTCTTTTCAATAATTTAGATATATACAAAATGCGCATGCTGTTGAATAACATTTCTGAAACTTGAGACTAATGCATTATTAAAATTTAAATTTTTTATGCGGCTGCATTCAGTTTTAATGATGATATGACTCTGATGTTAGCACTGAATGAGTTTTCTTATAATGTGTTGGTACTAAATTACTTGAACTGGTTCAATAATTACCATAAATGAACAAAAATGAAAAAATTCTACAACCAAACTAATTGAAGCTTAAAATTATCCTAAAGGTATGCAATGAATTTGCTACTCTCAATAACTAGAAATTAAATCCACTTCTAGTCAAATGAACTTTATTACGATTACCTAAGCAAAGTCGTGTTGCAAGTTGCAATTGCTGTTTGCAGTGTTGTCGATGGAGCCCTTGATTAACGAAACTTGTAGTGCTGGCAACATCAATTAAAGGACTTGGCAAGTCTTAGTTGGCTTGGCTAAACAGCAACAAGTGAAGCTGCCACTCATAATGTGCAGTGTAGAAAACATATATGTGTATGTGTGTGTATCTATGTGAATGCGAGATACAACGAACAAGTGCAAACCAAAAACTGATAATGATTGTGGCCTGCGGGGCCAGTGGACCAAAAAGCGATGGCAATAACTGGCGCCAGCTAGCAAACACACAAACGAACAAACATATATGCATTTTGGGCATAGAGAGAGAGAGAGAGAGGGAAGAGAAAGAGATAGAATACTGTGGTGGTGTAACAGAGATTTTAGATTTCATGTGCATATTAAAAGCCAAAGCCAGGCCAAAATCAAACGACATTGCCCGCCATAGACAAACACATTTCCATGTGCTGCAAATGCAGCACAAATGGCAGTTGTTGAGTGGCAGCCATGGCACTATAGAGATGGGGCCTTGGGGGCAAATGGGGGCGTGGCAGGCAACGGCAATAGCAGCAGCAACAGCAGCATCATCATTAAATATCATTAACACAGCAACGAACAAGCAAAGCAGCGCAGCCAAACAGTCAAAAGCAGCATCCGAGCAACAAACAGGAGGAGCAACAACAATAATTTGGTGATATCATTAACAAGCGAAGCAAAGGCAGCGCAATTGCAAACGGAATCGCAATAACACACAGCAGCAACAACAACAACAACAGCAACAAACAACAACTGCAGAAAGGAAGCAAAAGTGTATACAAAATGTTTTTAATTAAACGCTTCCCCTTTAGTCGCATCATCAGTGGCGACAACGACAATGTTAGAGACAGAGACAGAGACAGACAATGTGTGCGACAGAGACGCAGATGCAGAGATTGTGCGCCTTGCGAGTTTCTTCTCCCTCTCCCTCACCATCACCCCTCTGTCTGTCTGTCTCAGTCCCTTCTTGCCGCCTTTGATTCATTTAAATTTTTACTCTCGCTTCGGCATTATTGTCTCTCTCTCTCTCTTTCTCTCGCTCTGTGTGTGTTACCAACTTTGTAACGTTTCTCGGAAACTGCTTCAACTTTGCCTTGAGAAAAAAAGTTTAAAACCAGTATCTGCTATAACCGATATAAATATATATAGCCTAAGTGTCTTTGTAATGCTTCTCATAAACCACTCAAGTTCTCAAGGACTGCAATGCAAAAGCATCGCCGAATCGTTTAAAAAGAGTCATAATCTTTGTTTGTTTTGTTTACTGTGGAAAGTGGCTTCCAAAAAGAATAAAAAACAAATTTAAAATTAGCACAAGAAAGTAAGAGTGAAAAGTCTACTTGAGCGGAATATTCCAGTAAAAGAAGCTAAAGAGTATTTGAAAAAAGCTAAAAAGTCTTGAAGTACTTTTTTTGAGGATTCAATGTATGTTTGTAAAGATTTTAAAAGGATTCGAAATAAAGTTGTTCTTCAAATATTGTGCTGTATTGTGCTTGTTTAAATCTGAACCAAAAGTTAACATCTAATTCTATAATTGAAATTATTTCAATAAAACTAGCTTAAAGTTTTGAAGTACTTAGTTTTGCAGTGTATTAATAAGTGATTATAAAGAATGGGAAACGATTTGAAATTAAATTATTCCATTAACATTGAAAACTAGAAATGTACAATTTCTTATGTAATAAAATAATTCACATTAATTTAAATATTAATGACCATCTGCTATACTTGAATATGAACACGTAATCCTGAAGAATATTTGTAAGAAAATTTCGTACTTTTATTATTCTTAAAATTTTTTTAAAGCTTATTAAGTAATATCCAATATATATCGACTAAAAATATGCGTGTGAGACAATATATCAATTTCTCCTTTAAAATATTATAATTTTTAAATTTTTCTAAAAATTTGTTTGCTTTAAATAAGAAATTTTCCACGCTAGTTAAGTAAATGCAAAGTACTAAATTTATATTTAACTTGCTACATAATTATCATTTCCAAGCATATAATAATGCTAAACATATATTTAAATAATTTGCATAAATTACAAAAGTCCGCAGCTCAGGCCCCATTAAAAAAAGACGAGCTCACATCTGCATATTGTCAAAAAAAAGCAGTGAAAAAGATGGAAGAGAAGGGAACAAGAATCTTGTTTTGTAGTTTTAATTTCAATGGCACTAAGGATGATGATGATGAACCAAAGGGCAATGCAGATACATTGCCAGCTCATAGATACATTTCAGACTCAGTCAGTCTCCAGAAGAAGAGGGGACAGTAAGAGGAGAGGAGCATAGCATCATGCAATGAGTGTCTGTGGAGGAAAAGTATAAAATTACAGCAGAGATGCAACTGCGATGGTACAAAATGCAGATACATGAGGAGGCAGAGAGTGGAGGGAGAGAGAGGGGAGCAACGGCAACAGCAGCAGTCGACACACGATGCAAAGACTCATCTTGTCCATTTCCATGACATTATGCAATGCGAGTTTGTTGATGTTGTTCATGGCAATCCTTTGATATGATTTCACATAATAATGCGCTTGTTCTCAGCATGAGTGTGTGTGTGGCTGTATGTGTGTGTGTTCATGTTGTGCATGTTTTCATTGCAGATTATGAACAGTAGCAGCAACAACAACAACAACAGCAATAATAACAACAGCGATGCTAAGGATAGGCAGTGGCATAATAAATGACAGCAAACCATAAAGCAAAAGCAGCGCAAAACTTTGCCATGATTCGTATAATTGCAGCGTGAATAATTACATCAAAATCAACAACAACAACGAACAACAACAACGACAACAACAACAACAATGGCAATAGCAATGTTTTAAGTGCCGCCAGACAAAATGCATTACAAACATAATAAAAAGATTATGCGTTGCTGCCGCTGTTATGAGGGAACGAATCCGGGTAAAATGCTGTGTTATTTATGCGCTTGAAAAAGTTTTTAATTGATTTAATAAGTAATGCGATTAATAGCCGCAATATGCGCCAAACAATTGCCATTGCAATCGCATAGATACATGCCATTCAGATATAGATAGAAACCGATACACCAGCTATGGCAACCAGTAAATATTGTATTCGTATTTTTTTTTGTTCTCGCAATCATTTATTAATTTTATTTTTGCCATCATTGATGGCTGTTGCCGCTGTTTGTCTGCTGCTTTGACGTCAATTTTGAAGTGCTTTTAATTATGTGTTTAACTTTTGAATTTATGATGTGCATTGTGTGTCTGTGTGTGTGTGTGTGTTTATCTCTGAGCACCGGCAATTGGGATAATGAAATGTTTGAATGATTGCGGATTAATATCGATAAAGTGAGCTCCCCTCGTACTTCCTCAAATTGTTGTACGTGTGCGTTCTGCGTGCCTTGATTGTTCCTGTTTGCCTTCGCCCCGCCCACATTCAATGTGTGGGTGTGGAGTCTGAAGTCATGTGAAGGAGCATCAAAGCTTAAAGTGCTTCATCTCACATGCATGTGGAGGGAATTGATTTCGCAAATTTCACAATGCTTGACAATCTAATTAAATACGTTTCCTCTTAAACGTCAGCGATATTCAGGTATTTTGTATATGTCTACAAAAGCTGAAGCTAATTACAGTCAAGGTTTGACTAAAGGCGTTCTAAGGAAATTCGATAGAAATAATCAAGATGAATAATTAAAGAAGGAATTTACATAGCTGATGTAGTGAAACTTATTTGTAACAAGTGAAAAGTAAAACCAAATTAAAATACCTAAGGAATACTAAAATAGTATCAATATACCGAAGGCAATATTCGGTATATTGACATATTAGTAGATTTAGCATATACCATAGCATTAAGATATATACACAATCGCCAAAAGCTATATTTGGTATATCAATATACTAGAAGTTTTAAAGTATGCCATAAAATATACCAAACCATTGAGAAGTATACCAGATTGCCACCCAAAGCTAACTAAGTACCGACTGCTTCAGCCGTTTCATATCGTATACAAGAGAAAAGTAAAACCAAATTAAAATACCAAAATATAACGAAGGCAATATTTGGTATATTGACATACTAGAAGATTTAGCATATACCATACCATTAAGAAATATACACAATCGCCAAAAGCTATATTTGGTATATCAATATACTAGAAGTTTTAAAGTATACCATAGAATATACCAAACCATTGAGAAGTATACCAAATTTTCATCCAAAGCTAACTAAGTACCTACTGCTTCAGCCGTTTCATATCGTATACAATTATTTATCAAATAACTACTAAGATTTTTATCTAATTGCAAATTTTAAAGAATCTTAAAGTATTTAGTTATTATTGTACATTATTTAGTCACAATTGTACGTAAGGCTTTACGAATTGTAACACAAATGCACACAAAAAAAGAGAAAAAAAAATATTGACAAATTATTGCAAACAAAAATTGTTCAACAGAAAACTTCATTAATTACTGCAAATATTTGAAAACATAAATCCGCATAATCTGCAAACGATAAACGTTTCGATTAATATCCAGAATTTTTTCCTTTTTTGGATAAGCAGCTGAGTTTTTGTTTAACAGCCCTTTTTTTGTGTCAAGTGCGCCTTAAGCACACTGAGAAGCTTCTCTCAACACCTTATATAATTGAAAGTAAACAGAACTAAAGGCTCAACGAAAGAACTCACAACAAGAAAAAAGATGGTAAGATGGTCTGACCATTGTCAGGCGGCAAAAGATAATGCCCGATAAGAGCTGTCAATTTATCATTTTTAAACCGAGCGAAATAAAAAATAAATACAATGGTGCAGAAGAAAAGAAATCTAGGGACTAACCAAAGAAAACGAAGCTACGCTTTTTACTTTTCGTTTATTTTTTTTTTGCGAAAGCCCAATTACGATGTGACTGACAATTGGCCCAAGCGCTGCTGAGTGTGGATCTCACAGTGAGCACAACGGATTGACCATGACAGAGTAATGACAGTTTACAAAAGATGAAATAAACAAATGACCAGCGATGGAGGAGGAGGAGGAGGTGGGAAGGGACTCATACGCAAATAAAACGATGGAGGAAGAGAACGTCGAATACCCATAAGCAATTTACAGCAGCTTCTTCTTGAGCTTCCATTTCATTTGTTTTCGCAGCAGTTAAATGAAATTGCATGTAACTGGAAGGGGGGGCGAGAGAGAGGGACAGGCATTTGTAGTGGCTATCATTACACATTTATTGTAGTTGTTGTGGGTGCCCCATTGTTGGCCTGACACTGGTCAAGCGCGCACAAGATGCTGCTGCTGCTGTTAATAATGAACATGATGATGAGGAAACACAGCTTTGCTTGGGCGTGGGTGTGAATTTAATAAAATACATACGGAGTGAGAGAGAGACACACAAAGGCAGCCATGACAACAGTCAATACAATACAATACCCTTCTCTCTCCTTCCTTTCCTTTCTCTGCTGTTGGCTCTCTTAATGTACAACAACTATTTTCAATTATTGCCAATCAAATGTTGCATTCAATTGATGTTTACATGCAACAGCGGCAACCTGATTATGGCCAACGTTCGTTTGAGGGCAGCTTATTTGGTTTGCTATGGTTTGTGCTGCCTGCAGGGCAACATTTGCACAGCACGGGAGGAGAGGGGGAGTGGCAAGTGGAAGGGAAGGGGGGAAACGCAACTCCAGTGCTGACCTAAGAGCCATGTAATTAGTTTGCAAGTGAGTGTCAGGATTAATCTTTGAGTGTGTGTTTGATTGTCGGCACTACAGTGAAAGGAGATAGGAATAGAGAAGGAGACAGACTACTGCACACACTCACACTCACACACACACACTCGTCTACTAATAATAATGCTGCGCAAATACACTTGGCTGGCGCCCATTTTGAGGCCATGCGTTCTACAGCTCCTTTGGGGGCAGTAGCAGAGAAGAAGAGGGGAAAGGCAAGAGAGAGAGAGAGTGTCAGTGAGAAGCCATGGTCAAAGAAAGTGAGCGACGCACATGTTAATTGAAGGCCTGGGCAAACAGAGGAATCCTTGCAATTACGTATACGCAGAGCAGCACCAAAGCGAGCGCAATAATGCAACAGTCTCAGCATCCGAATACACTGCACGAAATACAGCGCAAAGAATGTGCATTTAAAGATTTCAAAAATGCCAATTTCTATGAAGTACTCAAATATACTCAAGGATACATTTAAGGGATTTTAAATATACCAGAAAACATCCCATGTCATTCAAAATATACCAGATTGTCAACCAAAGCTAACTCAGAACAAAATAAGCGCAAGGAATGTGACATTAAAGATCTACAAAATGTAAATTTCTTCAAAGTTTTTTCTATTTCACATTAACAGAAATTCAAACGAATTATGTCTGAACAAAATTTGCTGGAATATATGGAATAATGAAAGAATTCTTTAAAATAATTATAGAAGAATAAAATGAAAAAAAAAATTGTAATTTCTTCAAAGATATTTCTATTTCACATTAACACAAATTCAAACGAATTATGTTGAAATAAAATTTGCTGGAATCCTTTAAAGTTTATAAGAGAAGTATATGGAAAACTGAAATAATTCCTTAAAATAATTTCAGCAGAATACAATTTAAGAAAAGCCATTTTTAAATTCAAGCAAATTTCAGCGTTCTTTCTCTTATCTTCGAGTTTGCTATTCAATGCTAAAAGAGATTTAAACTCATAAAAGCGACAAAATGTTTGTAAATATTATTAAAGCTCATGTGAAATTTTCTTTTTTTTGATTATTAATGTACATATATCACTATTTAAATTCTTGAAAATTGAAGTATAGTTTTGTTAATGTAATAAATTTCAATACTCCTTTTTAAAGTTTTCACTTTTACCACTATTTAAATTCTTTAAGATTAAAGTATAGTTTTGTTAATGTAATCAATTTCAATACTCCTTTTTAAAGTTTTCATATTTGCAATAAATTATCTGCCTTTGCCTCATCGTTTCGTGCAGTGCATGAGCGTCTTCTAATTAGGTTATGTTTGATTGTTGTAATATGCAATCCAAAATCTAGTTGACTGTCGCCTAACTCGCATATCACGTCGTCTCTTTTCAACACTCGCTCGCCCATCTGTGTGTGAGTCATTGGTCATCTCTGTCCTCAATCTCTGGTATTCTCCAAGTCTCCGAGTCCCTCAGTCTTGCAGTCGTATTTGGTCAATGGCCGAGCGCAGCGCAATGATGAAATTGGAGTTCGCCAATGGAATTTAATCAAGTTTTATTTGCACTAGTTGGCAAAGGATGAGCAATGAGCAATGAGCACTGCACAGAGTGGGGCAGGGGTAGGGGCAGTGGCAGGGCAATGAGGAAGCACAATTCTCTGCTCATTGCCTTGGCAATAAAGTTGCATATACTACGATAGATAGAAAGATGTGTGTGTGTGTCGATGTGTGTGTGTATTTGAGTATTGATTGTCATAATTAAAAGCTGCTGTTGTTGTTATTGCCTCTGCTGCTGCTGCTGTTTGGTGTCTTCCACAGAGTTGCACGTACTTTGTCAGTTGTTGTAAGTTCGCAGCTGCTGCTGCTGCTGTGAGTTTTGTAACTGCGCTTTAAAAAGTTTTGTTGATTGAATGCAACGCTGCACAATTGTTGCAAAGGCCAGCCATAAAGTGGCCTTATGCTCGCAACACACGCTCCGCTCTTCACTCTTCCTCTCCCCCTCTCTCATCATCAAGTCTCGCCCCTTCTTTTACGCCCACAAGTTTTATAGCTATTCTTTTGTATGCTCTGTGGATTAGTTCTTCATTGTTTAGCTGCAAGCGTGGCGCTCTGCAGATAACACACACGCACACACACACACACACACAGAGATCAAGAATGCAGTGGGAGTTGAGGGAGTGAAGAGAGGGGGGACAGCTGGCAAATTGTGTGCATCATGTGATGCGCGAGGCGAGTGCGAATGAAAGGTGGCGCTGCAGCTGTCAGGGGCTAAGTAGTGGGAGTCGAGATAGACTATTGTGTGCTCAGTGTGTGTGCTGTGGGCGTGGCCAGCACTGAAAGCTCTGCTAACTAGCTGATTTCAGTTTAACACAAACACACACACACACACACACACACACACTCACTCACAATTATTATTTATTATGCTAAAGCCGCAGCTAAGAACCCAGATTTTTTTTCTCTCTTTAAAGTGCGCTTTTAACGCAGCTGCGTTTAGAGTAGCAGCAAAAAAAAAAGAATAATAATAAAAATAAATACTAACGTTTTTAGTTTAGCACAAACTAGTATGAATAATTCAGTTTTATTTTTATGCACTTAATTATGCAAGTGCTGCAATAAATGTTTTAATGCACATTACACCATAAATATTTGAGGAACTACAAAAATATTGAAAATACAACAAAAGTTATTAGGAAGTACTAATAAAGTATGATAAGGTGTTTTGAAGGAATGTTTTTATGCGAAATTTAATAGAAAATATAACAGAAATATATTTGTAGAAGCGTTTTGAAAGGATTTAAATGATCCAACAATTTTTGGAATACATATTTATAGGACAAGAGATATAAAAAGTAAATTTGATCATATTTTTAATGATTGTTAAGCAAATTTAACAGTAAAATTATAAGGAAAAAAATGCCTTCTACACATTTCCTAAATTAATAAATATTTATAATATTTCTAGGATTGTAAAATGAGAAATTGAAGAAATATTTCCAAATGAATGTTTCCTTTGTAGAACAGAGAATATTTAAAAGTAAATGATTTGAATAGGATTTTCAATCAAATTCAACAGAGGAGTTTTGTAAAGAAACGTTTCAAATAGAACAGAACAAAATTGTTAAATAACATTATTGTCATATTAATAGAACAAATACGTAATATTCCTATCATATTATCGATTGTCACTTATCGCTGGCTGGGGGCTGTAATCACCATAATCCTTATTACATCGCTGATCTTTCATCCCTCAAAAAAATTCACAACTAAGTAGCTGCAATTACCAAACGTAATCTCAGCACTTTTATCAAAGTTACCGCATCTATTTTTACGTCTAATCATTTACGTAATACCCAGAGATTTAAAGCCACCAACGTGTGCTGACCCAAGCGACCAAGTTGATTCGCTGTGTGCTTATCTTAATCAGATCTTAATTACCCAACTCAATTGGACAATGCTTGTTCCCAGTTCATTGTGTTTGCATTATAATCGGCTGGCTACGTTTTTTTTTTTTTTTTTTTTTTTTTGTACTCGTATATTACCCATAACCCGAACAACTTCACACAGCTGCAGTTCCGATTTCGATTCCGATTGGTTTCGCTTCGCCTTTCCCCCGAACTCATTTTATTCGTCTCTTTCACAAATGTTGTACATTTTCACTTAGTTATTATATTCATTTTGTTATTTATTTATGTGTTTTGCAGCACACGCGTCGTATGCTTCTCCCTCTCCCTCTCCCTCTGCGCTTCTCATGCCCTTTGGCAAGGCGCAAGTACGACACGAAGTACAATATTCTTGTTCATTTTTGCCTTTTGTATTCATTCGGTCTGTATTTTGTCAATTGTCGTCGGAGAGTCAGAGTCGGGGCGGTCTATTGACAAATATTACGCCGTATCCCCACAGCCCCCCTCCCACCTCCTCCCCTCCCTAAGGGCGACTGTCGACTGTGCTCATTGCCGTTGTTATGATTATTGTCTGAGGCATTGTCAGCGAGTCGGTCGGAGGCCGTTTTCTATATCCACAACACGTACAGTCTGTGCCGGTTGTCGTATAATACGTTATTTGCATGAAATTACTTGACTACAACGTCGAAGAGGGGGAGGGGGAGTAGTCGTATATCCTGCCCAACTCATTCCCCTTAGATCCTTGGTTTATTAGCATGCTCCAGAGATTAGAACGTTGCCGGCGAAAGGACAACATTTGATTTCTTTTTGCACCCACGCAAACACACACATAGGCAGTCAGTCACACACACACACACACACACACACACACAAACACGCAGACAGACAGTTTGAGAGTCGGGCACAGTCCAAACAAACCAAAAAAAAAAAAGGGAACCCACCCAGGCAATGCAAGCGAACCGGGCTAATCAGCACAAATGCCAAAATACAAAAGCCAAATCGAAAGTAAAACCAAATCAGAGCAGCAAAAGAAAACACACAGAGAAAAAAAGAGAGAGAACAAACAGCAAGCACCACAAAAAGAAAAAAAGTAGAATGTCTCTAAAGAACTTCCCAATTCGAAGTTGAACTCCGCCCCGCGGGCGGTAAAAAGACGTCAATCACAATCACAACGAATCGAAAAGCGAGCGAGCGAGAAAAAATAAAAATGTGAAAAATTTGATATGCCTTCTAGGTAGTTGTAGTATGATGCTTTCCCAACTTGCCACTTGCCACTTGTGCCACACTTCGCCCCCCTCGTGAGGTTTATTGATTTGTCTCCTTCAGCGCCTCGCTTGAAAACTGATATTTGGCATTTGAAATGCGAACACACAGCCACATTTCTGTTGCGGTGGTTTCGGGGGGGACGAGGACTTTTGCTTCCAAAAATACCTTGTGTCTTCAGAAGGCCTGAGCTTTGAAGTCTGATAAGCCCAAGGAGCGGATTAGCCGCTCAGCGATTTAAGTGATTGTATATCTTACAGATATACGATTAAGGCAAACCTCCTCTTTCCAAAAAAAAAGCAAGTGCTGAGATTTAATAGCTTTTCCTAAGCTACTCCAAAAGTGGGCGTCGTACCAGGTGCAAGAGACAACTGAAAACTTCCAGAGAAATAAAAAGAGAGACTATTTAGAGTGTGTCTATGTGTGTGAGTTTCTCTCTTTCAAGTTTGTCCTTCTGTTTAAAGTGATTTGTGATGCTTTTGCTTTGAGTGCTCTAGCAGAGGAAAGTTGTTTTCCTTTACTCCTCTTTTTTTTGGGTGGTTTTTTGGGTTACTTGGCAGTGGTTTTTATGGTTGTTTAGTTGCCAGTTTAGCTCACTGCCAAGATAAGGGCAGTAAAAGTTCAAGATTGAAGCATGTGAATTGTTGCAATTGTAATGCGAACAGAGCGTTCTACTCTCTCAATCCCTCCTACCTCATCCCACACACACACACACACTCAGTACACTTCAGAGATCAATCGATAAATCTGTGAATCAGTCACGGAAATTACATGAAACTTTTTAGTGTTATCGTATGAATTACGATGAGACGCTTTATAAATCTACAATTTCGAGAAATCAACTTTAAAACGAGTGAATAGGAAGATAGTCAATTAAAGCGAGAAAAGGAATGAAGCAAATTAGGATATTTTTAAAACGCTATTCTTAATGAAATTCAATTTTAATTTAACGCAACAGCTATAAAAGAAATTTAAGGAATTTCATCACAAACTTTAAGTTTGAAGTAAACAGTATTAAAGTAAATTAAAGCGAGATGACATGAAGGTAAAATAGAATCTTGTTAAACAAAGTGTAATACATATTCATTATATTAAAAGACACTGAAACCAAATAAGCATCAAGTTGTTTATCGCATATTTTCTTAGCTGAAAATCCTTTTATCCAGCTGCTGTGATCAAATACGTTTGACTCTCTTATTTCTGCCAAAAACCAACAAAAGCAAACAAGCTATTTGAAGCCAAACCCGTCATTATTTGTGTGCTTTAAAACCATCAGCTTGCTCGAACTCACAGATGCACAACAGACAACAGAGCTAAGTAATTTGAAGACAAACTAATTGCATTTCAGGCTTCAATTCAAATTACTTTTGCCAGTTAAATTGTGTATTGTGAATTTGGTTGTCTTTGTCTTTTGTCCGGTATAATAATTGTGAGCTAAATATCTACACAACATTTTGATTAACAATAAGTGATTTGTTTACTCGCAATTCGTCGAACAAAACTCCCAAGTAAATCCTAAATAATTAAAGACTTCTGCCAGAGAGCTTGCAATTAAGCTGCTCCCAAAAAAAGAAAAGAAAACCAAGTAACACAGAGAATGAAATCCCGAGCTGTTGTTGGTAATATCAAACACAAATAGAATACATATTATAATGGATACGAACCTTGTACAACAAACAGCATCAGGGCGTCCTTAGCCACGCTTAATTCAAATTCCAATGAACAGCAACAGCAACGTTAACAAGGAGCAGCAACAGTAACAAAAAAACACAAAGCAATTAGCCGAAATGGACGCACGAACGAAATGTCTGAAAAGAGGAAGAGCAAGGTAAAATATTTGCATTAGTTATGGAGACTCTGGACACACAGAAGGTGTAGCAAATATGTACATAAAAATACAATACGAATATAATATAAGCAAGGTCGATCCCTCCCCCCAAAAAAAAGGGAAGGAAAATAAAGAAATAAAGCTAAAAAAAATCCTTTTTTAATTTCTTTTACGCGCCGCAATTGTAATTTGTATCTGAATAGCGGGACTTGCGACTGTTGTTGTTGTTGTTTGTGGCAGCTAAATAAAGTTATAAAGCATAAAAACGCGACGCGAGTGTAAATAAAAGCAACACGCCAACGAACCCAACTAGAGAGAATCAAAATCATTTCCAAGTATAAACATGAGTTGAGCCGAAACTCGAAGCAGAAGCAAGAGCAGAACCACGAAGTGCGTTGCTGTTGCACATAAAATTTCATTGATTACATTTGTTTGTGCGTTAAATGCCGGGTCTGAGGTCCTGGCCCCGTGCTCCCCCTCTCTCTCTCTCTTTCTCCTTACATTGTAAGTGATGTGTGAGTGTGTGTGTGTGCCTAGGCTCGTTTCCTGTTTACACAGGCGTCGCGTCCTGTGCAGCTCTTTAACCCAAAGCCAGCCACACACGCGAGCCTAATGAAATTCATTGCCGCCCACAAGAAAAATGCTCAAATATCGCTTAAATGTGTTGCATATCTGCGGCCTGGGTTATTTAGGGTCCCTCAAAGTACACCAAATACCCCGAATTATATACATTCAGTATGTGTGCAAGTGTGTGTGTGCACCTAAAAATATTTAAAATGCTATTTATATGCTAATACCCCCAAAAAGGCAGCCATTGAAATATATATGTTGCGAGGGCGGCATTAACAACAACACCGCACAAACATCATCAAATACTAAAAAAAAACAGAGAAAACAGAAAAAAAGGTTATGCAATGTGCATTTCACATTTTCCACTCGTACACAAATGTTAGTTTTCACTAAATCCTCATTAATTAGTAGCATTTAAGGCGGCATTTTAGGTTCACTACACGAAAAAATAAAAACGAAAGAGATTTATATTATATTTGAAGGAGAGAGAGTGTGAGTGAGAGGCAGCCACGCCTTCGCTTGCCAAAGCAAACGCTGTAGCATTAAAGCTACTTAGCATTAGGCCAGCCAGCCCCTTGCACAGTGGAGCCAACAGCTGTGAACAGGTGTTGAAAACGAGCCCATTATATTTAAGTCAATGACTCGCAATAGCTTTGGCCAACTGATGCATAACGCCGAACAGGTGTCTGACCAATTCCACCTCTCTATTTTTATTCTTTATTTTTTTTAGGGGGGTGTTTATAGATTTAGTATTTCACATAAATTAGCCAACGACTTAGAAAACATTTGTCCAGTGTCAGCGTAAATAAGAAAAACAGTGGGAAAATATGCGTGCTTAATGACAGCTAGAAAACTGCTTTTCAGATCTGCTTAATACAGAATATCGAATGGGAGAGAGTTTTCAAGTGATAGAAAAATATATATTCTTATTATAACTGAAGTTTTTTATGACGAAAAATCTATATTCTTCTTATTACTGAAGTTTTTATGATGAAATGAAAAATATATATCACAAATCACCAAATTACCAATTACCAAATCGATTATATTATGCTTCTTATATTGTTTTCCAACAATTTAATTAAACTGTTTAAGTAAAAAAGTTTCAGAGAAAAATTCGTATTTCCAAATATGTCTAAGAACAAATTCTCTTTTGTAAATCGAATTATATTTATGAAAAAATGAAATATCTATAGAAACTTTCTTTTGTTTTCTTATTATTTTTAATATAATGCTTTTACATTGTCAAGTATTAACTTAAAAACGTTTTCATTTATTATTATTTCTATTAAAAGTCCGCAATATTGCTAATGTATAGTTTTTATTTATTTATTCCATCTCTTTTACATTTTCACGCATTAACCTATCGATCCTTCAATTTAAATATCTATAGAAATTCGATTTATATTCTTATTATTTATATTAAACATTCAAAATATTGGTAAAGTAAAAAGTTTTTATTTATTTAGTGCCTCTCTTTTACAAGCATTCTCAAGCATTTACCCAAAAAAAAATTATTCTTTTATTATTATTTCTATATAAATTCGAAATATTCCTAGAATATGTTATATATTTTGTTTACTACCTCTCTTTTACATTCTCACTCATTAACCTAAGCTGTCGACCCTGCAATTTAACCCCTTCATGTGCAGCTAATTTACTTTTTCAAGCAGCTAATAAGCAACGCAATCAAAACAGTTTACTAAGGATACCTGACGGCCTTGGTCACCACTGTGCGCAATGTCCTGCGCGGCAAGAACCGGCAACAGCAGCCCCTGGCCTAAATGTAGGCAATACTACAAAAAAATAAAATAGAAATAAACACTCAAAAGCAAAAAAAAAAAAAAAAATATATATATATATGGTATATTCCCAACAGCTTTTTTGCGTTCTTTTATGCCACTGCACACACACGACAACAACAACAACAACAACAACAACAACAACAGTAATAATAACAACAACAACACGAATAACTATAAATGGCATGGAGGCAGGCAAACGAGGCATTTGCCTGCATTTAATAACGTTTAGGTTGTGCCTCTGTGTAGAGAGTAGAAGAGAGTTGTGGGCAATGTATCTGTATCTGTGTGAGTATCTGCGTGCATCTGTGTGTGAAAAGTGGGAAAAACATGGCACACGAAAATGAAAATGAAATAAAACAAAACAACACAACGCAACACAACATTTGAAAATGATATGGGAAACACACACCGGACCCAGACAACACCGACAACAGCCAAATGCAGACATTCATAACTACATCCATATGTAAGTATGGAACACTGAAATTTTTACCCATTTTTGTTTTTGGTTTTTCGTTCGGTGCGCGCTGGCAACGCATTAATTTCATTCACACTTCGAAGCAGCATTTCAAAAATATTTAAGGCAAATATGCAATAACGGCATGTTGGGAACAATAATATTTGTCTAGGAGCGGAACAACAGCAAAACCCGACAAAAGGGCGCATAACCAACAAAGGGGAATGCGGCATTTGAAGAGAGAGCAGGGAGCAGGGAGCAGAGAACAGAAAACCGACGTGAGGTGTGAGTTGAGAGCTGTGAGAAGCACGCGCATAAAAACGTACTTTCGTTGCTGTTGTTGTTCTTGTTGTAGTTCTAGGGCCTAGATGATGCAGGGTCACCTCGAAACGTTTGTTTAACAATTGAAATTTACGTACAACAACAACAGCACAGCAGAGCACAGGAGAGCGTATAAGTGCAGCGGTCTAGGCAATACACTGAGAGATAATTCTATGCACATAGCTTCAAATGTAGTGCTGAAATTCTAAGTTGACAATCAATTGTCTTATATGATCGATAAATTTTATGAAAATAACTGATAATAACTCGAACAACAATTCTATATAATTCTAACTAAAACCTATTTAGTTCCTGAATATATTTTAACGAAAATAATGAAATAAAAATGTGTTGTTTTCGTAGTTTGGAAATCTAAGAAAAACTATTTGATAATATTTAAACAAAATTATCTAAAAGACTTATAACTCGACCAACAATTCTTTATAATTCTCATTAAAATCGATTCTATACCTGAATATATTTTAACGAAAATATTAAAAAATATGCGAATAATATTAAGGAATTTATTCTTATTTTTTTCATGGTACGAAAATCGTAGAAAAACTATTTGACGATATTTTAAAGAATTTATCTAAAAGATGTACTCCATTTAATTCATTAGAAATATTTTAAATTGAATTTTAGGATTAAGTTTGCGAATGTATATAAATATTACCATCATTAAATATACTGTTAATAAACAATAATTTAAAATGTTCATATCTGGTAAATATATATCTGTTCTATAATAATATAATTAAAAATTAAAATACAAAATATATATTTGTGAATTACATTTAAAATTCACAAAAAAGTAATATATCATATATATAGTAAGTTTACCCATCTCTCAAATATATTTTGCAAGACTACCTAGGCAACCAAATATATTTAAGAAATTTATCAATTTTATGGTAGTTGTATCAGTTTCACATCTTTCTATAATCATTTGTTTGTCAGCTGAAGCTCTTGAAATCGTAGAAGTGTAGAGCGTACAAAAAAAAAAAAAAAAAACGTTTGAGACCCAAGACTGTTTGCATTTGTCTCGCGTTTGCCTTGATCCCTAGACCCATTAGTGTGCCTAGCACACACACACATAGACACATAGCTGCTATAGCTGCCGAATTCCACGCTGGCAACCCTCTCAAATAACAACAACAACAATGGCAATGAGAGTAAGAGAACCGTGTCATGGTGTTTGGGATTTTTCAATGTGTAAAACTACCTGTCGCTGTTGTTGCTACTGAAACTCGCCTCGTCGGCTAGCTGGCTGCCTGGCTACCAGGTTGCAAGTCCCCTCCCCCTCCCCACTCTGCGTGGCTCCCCCTTGACTGGCTGGATTGGTGCGCTGGCCCCGCCTGGCATTGCTCTGAGCCTGGCAAAACTATCTTTTAACACGCACAACGCATTATACGAGCACCTTGCATGCACACGTCACAGCCAGAGAAACAGTCGGCGAGTCGAGTATTTTCCCCAGAAGAGTTTACTATACTCTTCTTTTTTTTGCGTTTTGCGTTGCCTGTGTGCCACGTGAATTTCATTCCTGCCACACCGTTTGCGACTCTCGACTGCCGACTGTCGACTGACGATTCCCCAACTCTTGTGCTGACGACATTTGTTGTTGTTGTTATTGCCACTGGTTTCTTTATACTATTTTCCTTTTCTTTTTTTTTTTTTGCTGTGTTCAACTCCGTTCTTGTTTTTTTTTGTGTTCAGCTGTTTTCCACACTCTCCATTGCAATGGCTCTGGCGTATTTTGGTTGGGCTTTGCTCGCATTTGCGTTGGCTTTTCTTTTCAGTTTTTATTTCAGTTAAGTGAAATGTGCATAGCAATAGGAACTACGAACTACGAACAACGACAACGACAACGACGAGAGCAAAAACTACAACTGCAATCGTCAGTTGGTCCTGTGTGAGTATCTCGGTATCTGTGTGTGTGTGTGTTCCTTAAATAAATTTAGCTTAGTTTTTGAATGGTTTTTGCACTTGAGAGGTTTATATTTTGCCATTGCAATGCAGCAGCAGCAGCAGCATTTGAGGCAGCCAGCCGTCGAGTACTCGTATTAGATTTGCATCACTTGAGTTGGCGTAAATGCATTTTGGGGCTACGGGGTAATCTCAGACTGGCAGATTTGTGTGTGTGTGTGTGTTTGTATGTGTGTGTGTCCCACTGGGTGAGGAGAGGGGGGACGAGGTTGAGTTACCAACAGTTTTTCCCCGTTTACAGTTCTCTCTGCCTGTAAAATTGTTTGGGCGTGTGCACTTCAAACTTGACAGCGCACTGTGTAAAGTGAGTGCAGATCAACATTTACCATTTACTAGCACGTTCGCAATGTTTTCAAAGCATTTAATTTCTTTGTTTCTCCACAGTCTATTATACATGCGTCTGCTTCCATTTCTTTTGCATTGATTATTTTTATAAATGTTGAACAATTTTAACATTACTTTCATGTGCTTTCAATGTAGTTCATTTAAATTACACTTCCTTTTACTTATTACATTTCCTTCTTCTTTTTATGTATTAATTATTTTTGTAAAATGTTGAATTTCTATTCACGTTTTCATTTTTTTCTTTCTTTCTTATATTATATTTTAATAAATTTTATTAATTTTCAATAAGGATTATGTATGATATAATTTTAACTATGTTTCATTATGATTTAAATTATATTTAAATTAAACTTATCTTTTGTAAATTTCTTTCTTTCTTCTTTTATATTGATTATTTTTATGCATATCATCGATTTTTTATTTCTGTTATGTATATTTATAGTGTCAAAAGAATTATATTTAAATAACACTTTTCTTTGGAAAATCCTTATTTGATTTTATTTCTCTTTCCACAATTTCTTTGTTCACATTTCATTTAAAGCTTTTGAACTGTGCATTTATAGAGTTCTCTCTACAATTATTTACTTTTACCTTTGTCAGTTTTTATGTGCTCAATTTCATCTCTTCATTTTACCTCGATTGGCCGACAGCTTATCTATATAGTTTTATTGTATTTTTGCGCTCTCTCAATATGCACTTGATTTGATATACACTGACGAGCAAAACTGTAACACGAGTTCGTTGTTGCAACTTCAAAGGTCTGTAACTTTTTTTCTAATGGACGGATTTTAAGAATCTTAGTCTTGTTTTATTGGTTATATCATTTACTATTATTAAGCAAAATTTAAAGCCATTTGTTATCAGTTAAAGAAAATGACACGCCAAACTGTAAAAAAAGTCAAATGTTACAGTTTTGCACTCTGGTTATTTTTTTAACAAATATTTTTATTAATGATTTTTTAATAATGAGTCCACATCCCCTTGGACTTTTCCAACTCTTCTATGCGATCGGGCATACTTTGGGTATACCGTTGTACCATTTCCGGGGGAATAGCATACCATACATCCTGTGTCCGTTCCCACAACTCCTTCATTCCACTTGGAGGAACTGCATATTTCGCCAGCTGCGATTTTACGTGACTCCACAAGTTTTCAATCGGATTCATATCGGGAGATTGTGGTGGCCACTTCATAAATTGAAATTTCGGTTTTGAAATCCAATTTTTAACTAATATGGACGTGTGCTTCGGATCGTTGTCTTGGTGAAAGACGCATTTTTCGACAGAAAGACCCATATTCCCAATAACTTTCGGAAGATTTTCTTGCAATATTGCTAGATATTGCTCCTTTCGCATAATTCCATCGATTTGCACCAAGAGACCAACTCCATTTGAGTGAATGCACCCCCAAACCATGATGGAACCGCCACCGTGCTTGCCGGTTTGTCGCACATTCCTTGGTGACTGGATCGTAGGATCTCTAGTCCAATACCAGCAGCCTCCATCTCACTCGAACCGATTAATTTTGGTTTCATCCGACCATATAACCTTGGAAACAAAAATATTTTGGAATTTTTTGCTTTTTTAGACACTGGTAGCAATGACTTACAGTATCCCAATCCGCTAATGTCCAATTTGTGTATGTTGCGGCAAAGTTCTGACGCAGCATTATGTGTCTTTTTGTAAGAATTGATTTTTTTTTAAATTTCTTTAGCTTTTAGACCCAATTTGTTGAGGCTACGGCTAACTGTCCAAGCACTGGCACTCAAATTAAGCATTGACGCCTCTTTTATTGGTGTGAGATCAGGATTGCCCGTTAGCAAGTTAGCGACGTGGCGTGTGTCACGTTCACTCAAAACTCTGGGTCGGCCTCCTGGATTTATTGGAAAGTTTCCTAGACCGTATTTTTTTAGTCGCTGCACAGTCATATGGCTAACACCGAATTTTTTAGCCACTTTTCGAACAGATTCACCAGCTTCTAGTAAATCAAGAATGATCTTATTTTTTTCACTAGCCATTACAAATTCAATTACCATTAGGCTTTAAAATATCAAAACTCAGCGAGTAAAATGAACATTAACGGTTACTTAGCTTTAGAGTTAAAAACAAAGTTTTGCCATTGTGAGTCTGTAACATTTGATTTCTTTCATTTTTTTTCTTGTAGTAAATTTATATTAAATTTTTAATTATGATTATGTGAGCAGTGTATATTTTTCAAACAAGTTTTTTTAGGGTGCCAATCTATGGTATTGTTTTTACTGCATTCTTTTTTATGTCATTTCTTCATTTTCATATTGTATTTCATTTGTGTTGCTCTTTTTAAACAAAAATATTAATATTGAGCTCTTTGTAATGAATTTTATTTTTCGACGAGTTTCTTTCGCTTTCGTTTATATTTTTGTAAATTTCTTTATTTCTTTCTTCTTCTATATTGATTATTTTTATACATTTAATCAATTTTTAATTTCGTTTACGTGTGCTATAATTTAATGTATTTTTAAAATGTCATAAATTGTGTGTTGCCCGCTGCTGCTGCTCGCAGTGCGTTTCATTTTGCAGTTTCGCCTCTTTTGCCAGCATATTTCCATTGGCATTGCATGCCTTTTGTCGTAGTTGTTGTATTTAAATAACACTTTTCTTTGGAAAATCCTTATTTGATTTTATTTCTCTTTCCACAATTTCTTTGTTCACATTTCATTTAAAGCTTTTGAACTGTTCATTTATAGAGTTCTCTCTACAATTATTTACTTTTACCTTTGTCAGTTTTTATGTGCTCAATTTCATCTCTTCATTTTACCTCGATTGGCCGACAGCTTATCTATATAATTTTATTGTATTTTTGCGCTCTCTCAATATGCACTTGATTTGATATATATTTTTCAAACAAGTTTTTTTAGGGTGCCAATCTATGGTATTGTTTTTACTGCATTATTTCTTATAGTCATTTGTTGATACGGCTAACTGTCCAAGCACTGGCACTCAAATTAAGCATTGACGCCTCTTTTATTGGTGTGAGATCAGGATTGCCCGTTAGCAAGTTAGCGACGTGGCGTGTGTCTTCATTTTCATATTGTATTTCATTTGTGTTGCTCTTTCATTAAACAAAAATATTAATATTGAGCTCTTTGTAATGAATTTTATTTTTCGACGAGTTTCTTTTTTTTTCTTAATAATAGTAAATTATATAACCAATAAAATAAGACTAAGATTTTTAAAATCCGTTACAGACCTTTGAAGTTGCAACAACGAACTCGTGTTACAGTTTTGCTCGTCAGTGTATATTTTTCAAACAAGTTTTTTTAGGGTGCCAATCTATGGTATTGTTTTTACTGCATTCTTTTTTATGTCATTTCTTCATTTTCATATTGTATTTCATTTGTGTTGCTCTTTCATTAAACAAAAATATTAATATTGAGCTCTTTGTAATGAATTTTATTTTTCGACGAGTTTCTTTTGCTTTCGTTTAATATAATAATAAAAATTGTATATAAATTTACAAAAATAGAACATAAATTGGTTAGAATGTGTTTCTGATTTTCCCCAAAGAGTTTTCGCATTTCTTTTGGGCAGAGCGCATAATCAAGTGTGTGGAAAATGGAAATGCAATCTGAACCCAGTTATGTGCTTGGGGTTTTTTTTCTGGCTATCACATTTGTATCTCAATACTTATGCGATTCACCAGCGGCGAGAATCGTTGAAGCTGCCAGCAGCACAGTTTCACCTATGACAAATTGCCTAAACGCAGCTTCAACTTGCCAACGCGAAATGTTGCAATTTATGCAAAGAAATGCAAGTGGCGACCGCAGCAGCAGAAGCAGCAAGTTGCATCCTCGCCTCGCCTCGTTGCATCGCCTCATCACACATGCGGCTGCCGCAAACAATTCAGCATGTATTTTTTAAATGTTGCCCATAAATTGTGTGTTGCCCGCTGCTGCTGCTCGCAGTGCGTTTCATTTTGCAGTTTCGCCTCTTTTGCCAGCATATTTCCATAGGCATTGCATGCCTTTTGTCGTAGTTGTTGTTGTAGTTGTTGCAACAATAACAATACGGCCACGCTTTTCTTGTTGCAGCTACTGTTGTTCATGTTGTTCTTGTTGCATTGCTTGTTGTTTATGTTTTCATTCGCCTCATACATAAATACATGTTGCTATACAAGCGCAAGTACGAGGAGTATTTCATAAACAGCTGCCTGGGTGGTGGCGACTCTTCCTCTTTCCCCTTCTATTCCCCCCTCCGACGGTGGAAAAGAGTTTCGCCCTAGGTGCAAAATGTTCCATGCTATGCTGCGTGCCTCAGGAACCGCATCGAAAACCCACCGAAAAAAATGAAGAAAAACCCAACGAAACGCAACCAAATACGCGCATATTTTGAGACTCCCTTTCCCCTCCTCCCATCCCGCTCTCATCATTCTTCTCTTCTGTAGCGTTACTAAGAACAGTCGTCCAACATTGCGTTCGGCAAACAAACATAACACATAACAACTCCCTGGAGAGTATTTATGCGGCTGAGCTGGCAAACATTCCACCAACTTCTTCTTCTTATTCTTCTTCCATTTGTAGTTGTTGCTCTGGCTCTGGCTGTGGTGTACGTAAACTTTTTTGCCGCACTGTAAACAGCATTTGCCATGTTTCCCACCAGAGCGCACTACGAAAAAATATTTCGCATCTTTTGTTCTCTCTCTCTATTGTAATAAAAATTGCTGTCTCTGTTGATTTTTCTACTTATGTGCGTGTAATTTGAGACTCTTTTTTTTGTTGTTTGCAGGTAGCCTTCGCAGGCGGGCCAAAACTTCAAATGGAAAACTCCCCTGTAGATGAAAACTCACATCTAATACTCATCATCATTGTCGTTGTCGTCGCCATCGTCGTGGTTTGGTCTTGCAACATGTTCATAAGCCATAAGGCCACAAACATGGGCTGATAACATTTTTGTTCTTTTCGACTGATTTTTTTTTTTTCTTTTATGATTATCTATGCTGGGGAAACACACACACTGTCAAACTCCATTTGCATTTGCAGCAAACAGCAAACTTTTGCTCAAAATTGTTTTTTACCCTCATGCTCTTTTCCCTCCTCTTCAAGTCTAGTCGGCATCCATCCATCCATCTATGCAGCAGCTCTATGCCATCCATCTATTTGCCTAATATATCTTCATAGTCGCCAGTTTACGGCCTCGTCTCGTCTCTCGCTCTTGGCCTGGCTATCTGCCGCCTGATCTCGCCCTGCTGCCTGTCATCGTCTGTTGAGATTGGTTCTCGTCTTTCGTCTTCTTTTTATACCCGCTACCCATAGGATAGAAGGGTATTATAACTTAGTGCCGGCAGGAAATGTATGTAACAGGCAGAAGGAGTCTTCTCCGACCCCATAAAGTATATACATATGTATATTCTTGATCAGATAGAGCTATAATATTATTTAAGAAATACTTTTGTACATCCGCATACTACAATCGGGTGTTAACTGCTTTGGCTGACAATCTGGTATCTTTCGACCTCGAAATATACCATCGAAAGTATTATTGCATCGGTATATGATCTTTGGTATATTTTTGCTGTATATTATTTAAGAATTACTTCTCTACGAACTGCTTTGGCTGACAATCTGGTATATTTTTACCTCGAAATATACCATCGATAGTACATATTATTACATCGGTATACCAAATATGACCTTTGGTATATTTTTGCGGTATATTATTTAAGAATTACGTCTCTATGAACTGCTTTGACGGACAATCTGGTATCTTTTGACCTCGAAATATACCATCGATAGTACATATTATTACATCGGTATACCAATTATGACCATTGGTATATTTTTGTGTTATATTATTTAAGAATTACTTCTCTATTAACTGCTTTGGTTGACAATCTGGTACATTTTCTATTCTATACCATCGAAAGTATTATGAAATCGGTATACTAAATATGACCTTTGGTATATTTTTGCGATATATTATTTAAGAATTACTTCTCTACTGCTTTGGCTTACAATCTGGTATCTTTTGTCCTCGAAATATACCAACGATAGTATTATTACATCGGTATACTAAATATGACCTTTGGTATATTTTTGCGGTATATTATTTAAGAATTACTTCTCTATTAACTGCTTTGGATGACAATCTGGTATCTTTTGGCCTCGAAATATACCATAGAAAGTATTATTTCATCGATATACTAAATATGACTTTTGGTATATTTTTGCGGTATGTTTCTGCCGCCTACCATCGGGTCTAAGCTGCTTTGGCTGACAATCTGGACTATTTTGACCTCTATGGTATATTTCGATTGACATACCAAATATAGACTTTGGTATATTTGACTATTTTTATGGTATATTATTCGGTATATTTTAAGAATACCGCACTTTTTTGCTTTTATTTAAAAGAGGTATCTCACAGTCGAGCACACTTAACTAAGGCTTTCGTATTTGATTCTTTTTTCTTATTGTGTGCTTCCGTAGACTAATGTGGCGCAGCCACGTCGATGTCCTCGTCGTACTCTGTCTCCTTGCCTCATATTTACGACTCTCTGTGTGTGCGAATGTCTCTGCAGTCCAGTCGAGTATCTCATGCCATCATCTCTTAAACGATGGCGGCGGCAATTCCTCAAGTGTTTGGGCTGCTGCCGTTGCTGCTGCTGTTCGCTCCACTTGAAAATTTGGCATCAAATGTCAGCGTCAGAGTTTTGCATGCCCGTTTGCAGCTCGATTCTCGCTTTATTATTTTTGTTTTTGTGAAGAAGCCTCTATCTTCACTTCGTTCAAGTGGCAACGGGTCGTCACCAGTGTCCGATTTAAATGAGTTTTTCAAAGAGCAAAGAAATATAGAAGCAAAAAATACTTGTGCACGTACGCTAAAACGGAACCCGGCCACGGTCACGGACACATGGATAACGACAACTACTTGGAACTATTTCGTCTAGTTTTATTTCGAAAAGAAGACGCAGCACGCAGCATTTGCCCAGAGCTGTCACCGAGACGACGACGACATCAATGTCGACGCGTCGACGGCTTCCTCTTTATGGCAACCACTATTTTGGGTTCTTCAACTTCAACTCTCTAACTCCAACTCCGACTCCAGCTTCAACTTCAACTTCAAACCCAAAAAAAAGAAATGCTTAACTCTCCAATGCCATTCAATTCCATGCTCTGTCATTTTTAATGAATCACTTAATTGTCCTCCAATTGAGTTGAGCACAGTTCTTAAAGGCCGCCTCAATAAAAGGGGATAAAAAAAAGTAATTCGAGTCGTCTTCATTTCTAATGCCGCACTTTAAGCTATTGTCTAGAATAGCTTTTCATAATTAAGAAATATTTTTTATATCTAGAGCACAAGCGTACTTCATTTATAGAATATTTTTTTAAGATTTCTTAAGCCAAAAATAAACCTTCTGTATTTCAGTTTGATTTCCGTATTTTTGTGTGTTTAGAAGCATCTTTGAGTTGACTTTAATTTTTGTGCTGTATGTTATTAAGTTATTATTAAGTTATTGTTTAGAATGGGTTTTAATTATTAAGAAATATTTCCCAATATATAAAAAGCTATTGCATTTGTAGAAAAGAGTTTCATAGAGACTTTTGTTAATTCCTTTTAGAATATATTGATTCTAATTTTCAGTTTGATATTATTGATAATTATAAGAATTTATTTTAATTTTATAGAATATTTATAAATATAGATGACATGTAATTGATAATTTTAAGAATTGTTTAGAATATTTATATTAAATTTGTTCACAAATAAAGTTCTTCAGTCTCATTATTTGTTTTAGAATAATTTCCGTATATTTGAGTATATCTTTTACAAATTCTAATTCAATACTCACTGGCAGCATCTTCATTAGTTATTCACACAGCACTTCACACCGCTTGGACACTTGAAACTTTAGCTGTCAACTCTTTACCAAATTCTTCTTCACAGAGAAAATAAAAGAAATAAAATAAACTTGTCTAAATACTCTTGAAGAAGACGACAAAACTCTCCCCCGGCTCTAAATTCTTGCTTCTAACTGAACGAAAACCTATTTTTCCCATGCTGTGTATGGTAGAGGCGTCGCATCAACATCAAACATCAAAACTACTTGCACAAGATGAAATTACTCAAAAAGAACTTCAAGTGTCGACGTCTCCACTTCATTTAGAAGATGTTGCCGCTGCCTCCGTTGTTGTTTTTGTTATTGTTAGTTAAAAGTGTTAGACCTCATTTTTGGCAACGCTTCTTTTAGCTCACAAATTTCACAAATAGTTTTCAAAACTCAATTTTGTGCCCGATTTGCGTACGCACATCTCTATTATTATTGTTATTAAGAAGACAACGACAAAACTGGCCAACAACAAGAAAATAGACAGTTGGCACTTTTTGGCTGCGCAACATAAACATATGAAATGAGGCACGCAATATAATTTTAACTAAGCGTGATGTGGCACACTCTTTCTGGTAAGGGAAGGGAATGGAACGGAGGGGAAGGGAAGGGATGGCTCCCTCTATATCTGTCGCTGTCCTTGTCGGCAGCTTCATCATTATTTTTCTCGCATGATTCGGCATAAAATTTCATTCACACCATTTAATTTTGGTGCGCTTGCCTGTTATATCGTTGACATTTTCAGCTCACAACAGCAGCGGCACACGCAGCGGCAAATTGTGGGAATTATAGTCGCAGTCGGAGGAGGAGTCGTAGTATCTGTATCTTCAACGTAGTCTCTAGAGAGCATATGCGACGCGTCTGCGATTCGGTGGCGGGGTCAACCGCTAATTAAGTGCAGCATAACATGCGTTTTTATAACTCAAATTTATGTTTGGTTTTTATGGTGCTGCTGCTGCTGCCTGGATCAATCAGCATGGCGATATATTTGATATGTAATTAAGACAAACGTGATCTCAACGTGACTAGTATTTTTCCCATTCCCCTTCCTCTTCTCCGAATAACTGTTGTTTTGTCCGCACAGATTTTTATTTACTTTTATATGCCAATGAACATTCGCTCGCCTTTAAAGTTGATTTCGTTGTAAGACGTTGTTGTTGTTGTGCTTGCCCCCGCGGGCAATGAAAATTTGATTGAGTTTTAGTGCCCAGTATGCCGCATATGATTAACAAAGTGCAACGTTTCTGCTGCCACGCTGAGAAACGAAAGGCAAGCATGCAACTTTCAGTGGCTTGCATATTTCTTTCTTTCTTACTTTTTTCTGTTCTTGTTTCTATTTTCTTTTTTATGTATTTGTGTTGCTGTCGTGTTTGTTCTTCTAATTAGCGATACATTTTTTTTTTATTTTGGGTTTACATTCAGTTTGTCTATGGTTAGTCAGTCAGTCAGTCAGTCAGTTAGTCATCCCGCTGTGTCAACGACAGCTGCGAAATAAACAGAGGTCAGTGTGGTTGCTTTTTGTGGTGAGCATGGGACAATTTATTAGCATAATTTAAGCTTCATTTTATGACTTCATGATAATTAAATTATTAGAAAACACATGTAGAGAAAGTATGATGTGTTCCTTAATTCACGTATGAATGAGCGCAGTCAAATTGTAGTCTACAAAATGTAAATTCTTCGAATTTTAAAAGAATATTTAAATTTTTAAAAATACAAATATTTTTATTTCCATATTGTTATAATAATAAATAGTAGTATTTTGTTGTTGTTAATAATTATAAAAGTTGTACCGAATATTATTATTATAATTCTGAAGAGTTCTAAAAATTTGGTTGCGATCAGATAAATACTTGCTTTGGCTAAAAATTTGGTATATTTTGCACTTTACGGCATGTATTAATGGAGTACTATATCAATATACCAAATATAGCGCTTAGTATATTTTTAGTATTTTTGTGATTTGTTCATTTGGTATATTTTCAATGTGATACTATATCAGTAAACAAAATATAGCGTTTAGTATATTTTTTTTAGTATTTTGTGATATATTTATTTGGTATATTTTATAATTAATACCGTACTGTTTTGCTTTTATTCACAATGGGTAGCGGGTATCCACCCATCCACCCATCACACTCTACTGCAGCTTTCTATTTGTTGTTTTTTTTTAACTTCGAATAACATTTCTCATCTTTAAAATTATAATAACATTACTTGCAGCTACTTGAATTTTATTTCTACGCACTCAATTGAAAGAGTTTCTCGGCTGTTTATTTAATCGAAATTACGTAGTCTAGAAATTGGCAATAACATTATAGTCGTTAATTCGATTTCCAAGCGATTTGCAAACAAATTTCAACTTTCATCCACGACTAAGCAAAACTCATCTTTTGGATATTCCATGTGGTCCCTTTTTTTTGCAGCAGCAGCAGCAGCGAGTGAGTGTCTCGACAATAATTTCAATTGACTTCGCTTACGTATCAGTTCACTCTGATGCGCTTTAAGCAAAATTTAATTCGAATTTAATTCGAGTCTAATCCTGGGCTGCCTCGTTGCCAGAGCAGAGCCGCAGGAAGCATTTCCCAAGACTAATCTTATAACGACGCGCTCTGACGTTGCCCTACTTAGAATAATTTGAAAACTTTAAGCAACTTTTAGTAAATATGTATGTACATATATTTTTTGTATCGTGAAACTGCAGCTGCGCGACGTGAATGGAGATGGCTAACGAAAAAAAAGAGACTCTCCCCCCGCCCCGTCCCCTTGGTAATTGTATCTAGCTAAAAAGTTGCGTTGTCCAGTCGACAGAAGAGAGTCCTAGTCGTCGTCAGGCTTGGCCCAGGCCAGTTTATGCCTACGGTTATCACATCATTATTCAAGCATCAACATTTTCGCAACTGAGCTGCCGGTTTTTCTTATTTTATTTTCCTCTCCCTCCCTCCCTCCTCCTCTCAGTCAGCCTTTGTCAAAGTTAAAGTTAAGCTACTTGAGCGACATTGCTGAAATCGGTAATTTGCCTGCCTCAACCTCAGAGCAGTAGTCCAGACTTTGTCTCAGCCTCCATCTCCAAACTTCGTCTCCGTCTCCATCTCTCACTCTCTCAGTCTTCGTTCGCCTTTGTAGCAGACGTGTCCATAAAAAAAAAGAAGAACGCGACGCACTGGCTAACGACTTGAAAATCCTTATTAATCACAATGCCCAGAGAAGACGTTGAAGCAGCACAGTCGAGTCCCCAAGTCATGTGTCTCATGTGGCTGCCGTCCGTTGCCGTTGCTGTTGCCGCCGCTGTTGGCCATAAAAAGCGAACGCTGCCGCTGATAAGCAAACGGGCGACATGCTCCAAACTCGCCTCAATACGAACGAAGCGAAAACTTCAAGCCAAATAAGCCAACAACAGACAGCATCGCATCGTCGTCGTCGTTGTCGACTACTCATTTTCAATTAATTAATCCAACAACATTCCAGCACTATTATCTCGGCATATCTCAAATATTTTCTTTAATTACGCAAAAGACGAAAAAAGCAGTGTCCAAGAAGACACAGACAACAGGGAGAGGTGGAAGAAGAAAGGAAACTGCAGCAGCAGCTCGTTTGGCTCGTAGGCAGAAAACAAATCTGACACCTTGAACAATCAATACATCATCATAAGCACGGCATGCAAAAAAAAAGGAGAAAAAGAGAAGCAGAAAAAAAGCAACCAAAATCGACAAATAAAATGCATGAAAAAGTAAACACACACACGCACACACAATTACAGGCATGCAAAGGCAAAAAGAAGAAGAAAGCTCGAAGGCTGCTTCTTCTAATGCAAAAAGCAAACGAGGGAAGCAACACAAAGAGCAAAAAAAAATTTATGCCATTCAAAATTAGCAAAGTGTTATCTAAACGCATAAATTACATGCACGTACAATGGCAGCAGCCAAAGCAGCGCAGCAGTAGAACGAAGGAAGTGGGTGACGATATGAGGCGCCTCCGCGAAAGAGTGCGAGTGAGACAACGCGATAGATCCACATGCAAATTGTGCGCGGCTTCTACATGTGTGTGTGTGCTTTGAGATAAGTTGAAGAAGCTGCCAGAGCATCAGCAGGCAAAAGCCAACTAGTTCTCTCCCAGCATGTGAGTGTGTGTGTGTGAGGCAATGCGGCATAAACGATGCCAACAACTGATTGTGACGGGAACTAAGCTCGTAATGAAAGCATAGCATACACACACATATAGTATACTATGCTATACTACACTCTCCTAGGCGTCCAGCTTCCAATCGAGCCAACGTCGCGACGTCCATGGCCACAAGACAAGCTAAAGTACAGCACAAAGACTTCAATAGACGTTTCCAACGCAATATCTGCAGCGATCCCTACCCAGCTCTGTCCCTCTCGCTCTCCCCCTCTCTTCTTTCTCCACCACACACCATCTTCTCTATAGTTGGCTCTGCTTCATCTCCGTTTCAAGACGACAACGACAGCGACAACAACAACAACGTGGCCTCTGCAGTGTATTGGACAATTGGTCGCCGTCGCCGTCATGTGAAGACGTTGATGCTGCGCTGCTGCTGCAGCACTGTGCACTGTGCACAGTGGTATCAGATATAGCGAAAAAAGGCAATGCAACATATTTTGTTTAGCCCCATTTAAATGCAATTAAGCTTTAGTAGACAAGCGACTAAATTTGCCAGAAAATGCGAGCAACATTTTCGATATAAAAAAAATGTGGCAGCAAACTGTAAGAAACAATATTAATCAGCTATGCATAATATCAATCAGTTATGCATAATAATTGAAATGTATTTTAAATTGAAATTCAATTTGTGAAATGAGAGAAAACAGTTTAATAAAATGAAAAGTAGAATAAATTTCCATTTTTCTAAAGTTCAATATTTAAAGTTAAATAATAATGCAACTGAAAGCAAACTTAAGCTATTTAGATTAAATTAGGACAATGAAAAGAATTTGTTATGCATTCAATTCATAGAAATACCACAAAAAGTTAATATTTCTTTTGAATCAACATTAAGATTAAATTCATTGAAAATTCCTTTGCTATTCTAAAGAACAATTTATGAAATGTGTGGCAAATATGCAGAGCTGAAGGTAAAATCAAATAGCTGCAAATACAAATAATATTCTGCAGTATTAGAGACGCAGAAAATAAAATAATGAAATTGAAGGCAAGCTTAAGTTAAAGAAACAATAAAAAAAATGAAATATTTAGATTGCAAGGGGTCAAAAGGAGCGCAGCTTGCAGAGGATTGGCACAGTGCAATAGAGAGCAAAAAACGCAAAAAAGCAAAACGAGCAAGTCGATTACCACATTAAAAAAAAGAATAACACAAGCGGTAACTTTAAGCAAACTTAATAAGACTGCAAACATTTTATTAATTGCATCCAACTTCATTGTATTGCAGAAAATGTCAAGTAATAAAATTAGACACCACTGTGCGACGCAGCAGCATCTAAAAGCAGCCAAGCAACGAACCAACTCAATTCGATTCAACTTAACTTAACTTAAACTCAAGCTCGCTGCGGCGGCTGCGATGCGACAGCACTGCGAATGGCGCATGGCCAGGCCAGGCCAACAAATCTACAAAGAGGTGGAGGGGGAGGGGAATAAGCAATGTCTTGGTATCCTCACGACTTGGCGAAAGAAGATATAAGCACGACATAAATGGTACTTTATATCTGCAAGATATTATTTTTCCAAACATACACACAAAGTTTATGATTTTTTCTAGATATTTTGTCATCTTTATTATCAGACACAGAGTCAGGCGCAAAGGCGAAACAGTAGAACAGAGAGAGAGGGGGAGTACACAAGGTGGTGCATGCAGCATAGCATAGCAAAAGGCATAAAGTAACCAAATAAGCACAAAGCTAGTGGGCTAGTGTCATGGGAAGAACGACGCCTGCGTGGAGAATTGGCCATTGAATGCGAGCCAAGCAACCAACCAACCAGGTGAGTTGAGCAGAGTGTCATGGCAATGCCTGGACAGAACAAAACAGAAGACAGAAACCGAACCGAACTGAACAGAACTGAACGGAACAGAAACCAAGAGCATGCAGCAGTTGCCGCAGGCAGGAAGCAGTTTGAAGCTCTAGCAAGTTGACCAAAGCAGACACCACAATGGGAGCATGGCATTGCAATTGTGGCAAGTGTGGCAAGGTGGCAGCATGGGCTACTTTGCACTTGTCCCAGCAGCAAATCGAACTGCAGCTTGCCATCCCTTCTCCTTCCTTCTCTCTCCTCTCTTTTCTCTCATTTTGCTAGGCAACTGCTGTCCTGGCCCTGTTTGTTTTGTGTCTTCAACGCTTTTGGTAAGCCAACAAACTGTGCGTCATATTTACGGTTTTGCTTGTGCACCTAAACAACATTATTTTTCGGATCTCTTCTCTCCCCCTTTGTCATCCGCTTTTGGCCTGTCATAAACTAGTTTCACACACATCTATATCTTCCCTATATATATATATGTTATAATGCTATACTATAACTCTCTGCTCTGACTATATTAATGCGTAAGCACAAGGCTACCGTCATCGTCGTCGTTCCCCTTGTATTTTTGTTTTGTAAAGAAAGCATTCGAAAGGTTTTTTCCGTCTTTAATACATACAAAAGACTCTGGTGACCGTTGATGCTTTTGTTGTGTTGACTTAGGCCCACGCCAAGCCAGCGCCATCCCATCCCATCCCAATCCCAAGTACATAGTATTATAGTAGGGCTTCTGAGCACTCCAACACAACTCAACTCAACTCAACTGAACGCGAGCTGAGTCGACCACAAAACCTGAGCTGGCATATTGCCATCTATTGTCTTTTATAGTTTCCTGCCTCGACTTCAATACTCTCAAGTGTGTGTGTGCTTCTCTGTGGTTTTTCTTAGCTGTATTTTACACCCACCAAATAAACCCAGCACATACAATTTGGCATCGCTTCGTTCTCGCTTTAAATATGATTTAAAACTTTGTGTCTGTGGCATGTGACCCACATTTAGATGGCCAGGGCTTTTTTTCGACCCGGACAAATGGACAACTAAAACGCGTTTCGGCTGCTCGTCGTATCCTTGCCTGGCCACTTCTCAATTGATTCACTGCAGCCAATATATTAAATGTAATAGCATTTCGTGTGTGTGTGGAAGCTTTTAAATTCAACCCAAAAAGTGCCAACATCACACAGTTGCAATGAAATTGAAAATAACTGTGGCATTATAAAGAGATTTTGGGTGAAAATTTATAGAGTACATAAGCGAAAAATATGTATGCACTCAATTAAGGAGCTTTAAGGCGATTAGAAAGCGATTTGCAGCTAGCAGATGGGCTAAAGTTCCTAACGAAATTTTATTGATTCCAAAATTAAAGAATGATTTCATTCAACGTATGATTTCATTCATAACAAATTAATAGACAAGCAAAAGCTGACACAACTTTAGATACTTAAGGCTAATTTCTAAGGTCATTCATAAATCAAGTTTCTAAAACAGCGACTGGCCATAAATTTCTATATTGTCTATATGCTACACCTGAGTGAGAAACATAAATCAAAATGCAACACATATGAAACAATTTATGCGCGAATGAATTTGAATTTAAACAGACAGTAAGAAAAGAAATAATGGTCCCATTGTGAATCAAGTGAGGTTCATTGAGAAAGTTTTGTGTGTGATGCCAAAAATAAACAAAATATCCAATGAAATTAATACTGGCAGTAAACGCAAAGCGGGCTCTATTCATGTGAGCTTCTAGTTTTTGGTTGTGTTTTTATTTTTTTGCTAGCTGAAGCCATAAAGTGCCCCCATGGGGTAGTTGCCGCATCTCTTCGTAGTTTTAATGTGCCACATCAAAACTTAACGACGACACCTACTTGGGTATTTGGTTTATGTGGCCAAACCTTGTACATTCGTGTGTTGAGCGATGCCAATTGGTAAATACTACGCAGATCATAATTTACACACAAAACCCTCTCGATGAAATTATGCGAAAACCAAAAGGCATGAACGACGCGAGTGAAGGAAATACAGAGAGAAGCACAACTCTTGCTATCATTAAAACACAGCAGCAAAAGAAACCCTAAAGTAAGCGAAACCCAAAACTGAATACCTCCAAAAGCCCAACCCACGACGAAGTCAGGCTTCAAACTGAGACTCGAGAGAAATAAACGCAACAGCAGCGTAACGAAATTTTATTTGGCTTTATTTTCGTTGCTGCTGCTGCCGCCGCCGTCGTCATCATCAACGCCAAGGCAAAGATGTTATACCAAAATGAAGAATACAACATAACATAAAACAAGAAGACGATGAAGAAGAAGGGGAAAAAACGAAGATAATACAGTTGATAATAATCCACAGCAATGTAACTCAATCTGCTTCTAAGCCTGGCCAATGCGATACGCAAGCCAGCAGGACACGACAGACAGAGAAACCATGTGAATTGCAAAACTACAGAAACTTAAATACTCTTTTTATGTATCGCATAAAGAATTAAACAGGTTGTCTTGAATTGGGTGATAAATAAAAGACGAGAATTGTTACAGCTGGCGAATAATATTAAATGTTAAGCTGCGTATCTCGACACACTAAATGTTGCGATTCTGTTTAAGCAGCTCGTAATGTTATTTGTTAATAGTTAAGCACTCCATTCATAAGGAATCAAAGTAGCAAAGATTGCAGATAAGCGATAAGCAATGAATGTTTGCTTCAGAAATAGCTGATGAAATTCTTGAACCAAAGATCAGAGATTTTGACAGAGATTGCGATGCTTAATGAATGTACGTTTTTTTTGTAGAATATTCATATTTGTGAATTCTTTAAATATATATATCATAAATAAGAAATAGTATTGCTTTTGATATACTAACTTTACCATTTTTTTTTTTGCTATTAAGATTGCGAGGCGGACTTGATGATTTTTAAAGTTTTCTTATTTGTATTTGAAAATCCTTCTGCATTTTTAACATCTATATAATATAGGCTAGTATCGCAATGTATAAGTAAATTCTTTTCTTAAATTCATGCATTTTAATCAGATTCATACATATTTTAATCCTTAAACGAGTACAACTTTATAAAGTATTGATTTGAGTATCTTCAATAAAGTTCATGTCTTTGATATTGACAAAGATTGCGAAGTAGATTGAAATTTTGAGTTTTCTTTGGTTTGAAGGTGCTGCTTTTATGTTTTCCTTGTTAATTTTATTAATATGTGTAATTCCATCCTTTGATATATTATTATCTCAATCTATAACTATAATCTTGCAAACTTCTTTTAATTTTCTGGTTTTCAATAAAGTTTTATACAAATGTATATTCTAATCTTTAATATTATATCTCATTCCTTGTTTTCCTTGTAAATTCTTTTAATATTTGTAATTCCCATAAGTAATCTTGCCTTTGATGTTTTAGTATATCAATCTATAACTATAATCTTGCAACTTCTTTTAATTTACTTTATTTACTTGGCTATTTTTCATATCTTATACATTTTTAAAGCAATAACTATTTAACTGTATCAATTGTTCAGACAATTTCAACGCCAAAAAGAATAGCAAATCTTGTTGGAATGTAAGAGCAAGTTAAATAGATCGCATATTGCAAACAATTGCACAGTGCAAGGATGCTCTTCAGCTAGAGTATTGCAATGCATCAGGGAGAGCAGAATAAAGGGGGGCAGGCAGAGCAGAGAGGGGATCACATAATGTGCATGAATGATGAAATGCAGCTAAGGTTGACTGCCAGAACTGAATGCCTGGACTCTCAAACTGACTGCCAAAGAGCCAAAAGAACTCGCTTACCGGCGCTCAGTCGAAGAAGATGCAGCAAATGTTGGGACAACGTGGACAACAGACAGCGGATGATGGCAGCAGCAGCAGTTGAGTTGAGTCGGCCTGCTATTAACGTCCAGCGCACACATGAAACAAGATATTTTTACAGTACCCTACTATACTGGCCATGCTTCGTCTTCGTCTCTGACTTCTTCTCATCTCTTACTCTCTCTGCTCGCTTCTCAACATTATTATAGGCGGCGGTCTTGACTTGGTTGCCAAGACGGGTTTTTTTTTTTTTTATACCTTTTTGTCAGCTCGACTTTGACTCTGGGGCGCTGCAAGTTTCTGTTTTTTTTTTTTTTTTTTTATCATTTTCTTTTCTTCGTGCAGTGTGTGTGTGTGTGTGAGTGAGGAATGGATCTGGTCAGCCGCGTCCCGCAGTTATTGTACATCGTTTCAGAGAGTATATTTCGTACAAAACGACACACGCTGCATGCGGTGCGGTCTTGGGAGCCGTTCTTTTCAGCCTTGGTCGAAAGAGGGATCCCAACGGAAAGAAGACTGCAAGACAGCGAGACTTCGACTTCGAGACCGGTGTGAGTAATAGGCGGCGTTGCCGTTGTAGTAAATGAGCTTACCAGGTGATACCAAAACACAAAAGAAATTATAGTAATCAAATCATTTTTATGTTAAATTATGATCGACAGCAGGCAGGCGGCCGGCAATGGCAACCATGAGACGACGACGACGAAGACGATGACGACGAGCATGGGACCACAAAGCAGCGTTGCAGATGCACATACAAAGATACACACAGAGAGTGTGTGTATCTTAAAGATACCAGAAAGAGAGCTCGTAGTGGTTTTTTAATGAAACTCTATACTAAATAGCAAAAATTGTTCGCCCAGTGTCTTTTGGTCAGGGCTTTGTTTTTTTTTTTTTTTTTTGTATTTTATTGATGTGTGTTTGCGTGGTGCAACACTCTGTGGCAAAGTGGTGTGGCAGGCAGAGAGTGTGTGTGTGTGGTACAAGTTGTTACTGCCTAGACTGTGCAGCTAATTATCTTTTGGATTGCAACAAGTTTATTAATGTTTATGTGCCTTGCCAGCACAGGCAGCAGCCTGAGACTCTGAGACTCTGAAACTGAGGCTGCGGCTTTTGGTCTCCACTCCACTCCACTCCACTCCACTCTAGATTGCCGTGCGGATCGTGGCGGCGTTGAAATTTATTGTTGGGTTAGTGCCTTCATTTGAGGTGCGCCGCATTTTGCGCGATTTTAAAAGGTTTCAATGAACATTTATTATGATTGCCGGCCTCTGCTCTGCACGCCGGCTATTTTGTTGTTGCCAATATATCAAAACTAGTCACACACATACACAAACACACACACAGTGTCATTCAATTGGATTAGGTTTTTATGAAAATAAATATGCATATTTGATTTCTACTTCTTTTTTCCGTTTTGTTTAATAATCGGCACTTTGGTCATCAATAAATCATGCGAATTACTATGAATGAATGCCTACAATTGCAAAGATTGTCAACGCTTAGTGAATGAAAATGATACACGAAAAAAAAGGAAATAAATGTATTTATGGATTTCAATATGCTATTAAGCCTATCTTTCTCTCTCTCTCTCTCTCTTTATCTAACTCTTCGGGCAATTTTAATTAAATTTGTGTTATTTAGAGCGCAGCAAATGTGTGAAAAGTATGTGCTACGTCTGCATGAGGCGATCGATTTCGATTGACACCTGCGTATCTCACATGTTCAGTATGTGTGTGTGTGGCAATCAGTCAATTAAATGCGAACAGCAATTATTGCCATTAATGGCAAATGGGAAAAAGATGAGTGCATTGCATGACGTTGCGTTGCGTATACGCCGTGTCTGCACCATGAAAAGTGGAACAACTTTTTTGTAGGGATTTGTAGCGGAAACACTTTAAATCGAGTAAGAAAGCTATATTCGAGTGTGCTCGACTTTGAGATACCCGCTGCCCATTGTGAATAAATGCAAAAGAGTGCGGTATTCATTTTTAAATATACCATATATCACAAAAAATACAATAAAAGGCCACAGGCAATATTTGGTATATTGATATAGTAATACATTGAAAATATATCATAGAGTGCAAAATATACCAGATTGTCAGCCAAGGCAACTAAGACCCGTAGTATATACCAAATTCATATACCGCAAATTACTAAAAATATACCATAGGCTCTATTAGATACATTCATATAGTACTATATCCCAGATATACCATTGAGTGCAAAACATACCAGATTACCAGATAATATACCAAATTCGTATACCGCAAAAATACTAAAATATACCGAAGGCTTTAGTTGTATGTTCAATGTATACCATTAAGTGCAAAATATAAAAGATTGTCAGTACTAGTAAGTAGTCGTTTTTTCCCATTAAAAAAATAAATCTTATATGTGATACATTTACGGATATAATTATCCAATAATCTTGGGCAATTTAATTAAGCCAATGATAACTAAGAAATATGCTATGATTTTCACTATTAAAACAAATTATAGTTGATGCGTAGTTAATTGTAAAAGTTGCATTAAAATGTTGAAATAGTTGTGTAATTTATTTAGTAAAGTTATGAAAGAGTAATTTGCCTAATTATTTGCTTTAAATTGATTTCTCAATTTCTCTGTTTGCACTTGGCTAATATTTCAAATAAAATGCAAATTTCTGTAAATATTGAATTTAATGTTTAGACTTTAAGCAGTCAGCTGGATTTGGAAACTTAATTAGCAGCCTGCTACTTTTGAGAAGATATTCGCATTGATTTTACTTACGCATACATATGCTTTGATTATACAGTGAAGAAGAAATCCCTTTGAATGGGTGAAGCACACACTTACCAACTGCAAATAGAAAGAGAGAAAAACTTAATTAGTTAAGGCCAATCAACAAATAGTAGGTAAAAACGTAGCTAGCAGGCGGAAGGTGATGAAGGAGAGAGTCAAGCAAACAGCAAATAAAAGTGCATTCAGTTGAATAAAGATATAGAGAGAGAGAAAGAGATAAGAGAGCCCAAAGATATGTTCAGCTGATAAGGTGGCATTCGGTAGTGGCAACAACAGCAACAACAACTGAAGCTGATGCTTTAGGGGACGACAGGTTGCAAGCGCTGAAGCTGGAGCTAAAACTGAACTGAGCTGCAGTCACGTAGTTCGCATCGCTTTGGCATGTGACGTCACACACACACACTCGCACTCACACACACACACACGTTTTAATGGCTAATTAAATTGGAAGAGCATCCCAGACACTGACACAATTACAAATTGCACTTAACTACTTCTGGCCAATGGTCATTCCTTGTAACAGATGAAGAAGAGAATAGGGCGCCGTTTCACAGCATAGCATAAAATAAAATACCTTGATGAGTTGAGGTATCTTAAATAATTAGACAATAAATGCATTTGATGTGTTGCGTTGCGCCAACTCCTGCTCAACTTAATTAGTTTATGGAGCTCATTCCTTCAACTAATTGCACTTAATATGTGAGTAATTTCATAATTACACCGCATGCGACACAGCCATGAATGAGTTCAGTTGCAGTTCCAACTTGAGTCCATTTAATTTGTACGCTTCTTATTTAAATAAATGCTACGAACGCACTTAGAATTCTTTCAGCTTTCCCCATTCTTATCGTGAAGCAATATCATTAACCTGCGGCCCTCCCACTTTGCTTAAGTGATTTCACATTCACATTCATATAGGCGCAGTTTCAGCTGCTGTCAGTTTAATATTGAAGTAATTCCATAACCATAACCACACGCTTATCTCAGACTCACATAAATAATCAATAAATTATTTACTTTATTATCGAGCTTAATACGCGCGACAGAGTTCATTAAAAAACAATATATGAAAAACCAAGAGACTGGGATTCTTTTTTTCGGTTTCGTTTTTTGGTTTCGGTCGATATCAAAGCGTAACTCAACGTGTTAAGTTCCACGCTGCCAAATCGTTTCCCAAAAAAACCGATCTTCTTCTTCTTGAACAGGAAATGTTTGGCAGCCTCCTATATATACATATGTTACGTATGTGTATATTCTTCGTCTTTTTTTCGGTAGATTCTAATACCCACATTGCCAGCTAGTCTTGCGCCTATGAGCTATCGTTTCTCGTAGTCATGTGAGAAATGTTGTGCATGTTACCCGACAACTTTTTTCATGATAATTAAATATTTTTAATTGCTGTCTTGCACAAAATGTGCACAGCGCACACTGCAGAGTAAAACGAATGCGAAAAATTATTTCCATAAAAGTGCAAATCATGAAATCTTTAGCCTCCGGCAACAGCAAGAACAACAAGCTTAGCTATAGCTACAACAGAACATAGCTCTAATATTTGCCATGGCATGCTCATGTATCTCACAGATGCACACCGAACATTTTCGGATATCAGAGATTTAGTGCATTTTTCTATATGTTGTTATGTTGTGTGTTATGCTTCTCCTCAATAGCTCCTCTCTCTCTCACTCTATCTGCATTTAGTTCTCTCTATGCCAGCGGTGGACAGAATTAAGGCGCAGTCGCAGTTGCAGTTGCAGTTGCAGTCACAAGTTGCTGTTGCAGTTTGCACTCACCTCTAGAACACACATAAAAAAGCAAAGTTGCAGCCAAAAGCATCTGCTAGCAGAATGTTTGGCCCAAGAGCAAGACTATTCAATGCTCTTTTGAGTACAATTCTTGGTATATTAAAGACATTATTATAATATCCAAAAATATTATAATTCAAAATCAAATAATAATACTGAATACAATATTATAATATACTAACAAAAACAAATAAGAACAAAATTTCTAAATATAGTATTCTAATATACTAAAATACTAAATGTACAATTATAATATACTAAAATATTACAAATAAAAATTGAATAATACTCCCTATCTCAACTTTAGATTCATTTCATTTGTAATATACAGATTTCATTTTAATATTTACAAATTTTTAATAGAAGTTCTTCAAAATTTTAATTGTTAAAGCATTATATATTTCAGATATCAATACTTATATAAGGACAGATACTTTTCAATATTAGAGTAAATTTTGGTAGAATTCCATATTTCTCGAGTTAAATGAAAACAAAATTTATCAGCTTATTAATTTGTTAAGTATTGTAAACCAATCTTAAAGCGCTGGTTGTTGGCATAGACTAGGTATTCATACTTTTTAATATAATATTTTTATTGTAATATATATAATAGATTACAAATCGAAAAAAAATTCCTTAGATTGCTAATTACCAAAGTTTTCTCAATTAATTTTAAAATGACACCCTTTTCTGTACCATTTCCATTAATAATATGAACTAATTTCAAACATAATCTATCAGCTTATGAAATTTAATAATAAACAATAATGTAGCAGGACAAAATGTCCTCTATATAATACTTTAATGCATACAAATATAAAGTAATTCCAAATAAAATTCTTCAGCTTGCGAATTACTAAAGTATTTTCAACCCATTTTTAGCTAGAATCTTTCAGATATTCAAATTTATGTCTTCTGCTTTTTTGTCTGTTACAAACATTGTCACAAAGTTAAGCTAACCTTACTAAAAATGCAGTTTGTTTGCGCTTGGCGCTCTCCTATGTTAATGTCGCTCTGTGTGCTATTTGTGTGTTTGTTTGTTTGCCACTGCCATAAAGCCGAAGCCAGTTTTGTTTTAAGCATACGTCGCGCACACAGCTTCCTTATTGTTGTTGGACGGCCGCTGCCGTTGCACTTAATGCATTTTTCAGTAGATGCTTTTTTTTCATTGCTTTTGCTTCATGAAAATATTTCGTGAAATTATAACGTGCAATGCATTCAGCTTGACTCGAGCTGGGCTCAGCTCATTCATTCTGCTTCTGCAACAACAACAACAACAACAACGACTTGGCAATGTGCGCTGCACTTGAAAGTGTGAGCCAGGTAATCGTATTTATAAGATACAGAGTCCGTTTGCCAGAGAGTCCGTGTCAGATTCTTTTTGCTTGGGCATTTTAGAAAGCATTGCTGACTAACATAGCTGAGCAATAAAATGTGATTGCCACATGTGATTGTATTAGTGAGCTGAGCTCTTAAAAGCTCAGCAAAATGTTAAGTAATTGACGATGTGCCGAGCAAAATGGCTTTTCATTTACGATCATCAATTCAATGTTTAATTTATGACTATGAATATTTGTTGTTGCACTACAGATCTTTAGAATATTTTATTAAATGGAAAATAAAATTGAAATTTGAAATACTTTTTTGCTCGCTCGATAGTATTTCTGCTGAATATGCAAATTTCATACTCTTAATTTCCCGCTCTGCAATCAATGGAAAACTGCCGCGTTTTGTCCGATTGTCTGATTGTTTGTGTGTTTGTTTTGTTATCTTTCTGGACTCGCAATTACTTCTGCATAGCTGCACAATTATAGCTTGAGGATTTTGGAATTGCCTGGCCGGGGGATTAATGCAAATTTCACTTAGGCAAATTGCCGCTATAAACCGCGAGAGCTTTCCCCAAATGCATTCAGTCAATCGCTACCATTCAAATAACAAGCGAGCGAGCCATCTAATTGAAAATCCTCACGTTCAAGCTGTTTGTTAAACCCATATAAGACCCATTGTTAATACAGAAACCCTCGTAACTCTCTTTCTCTCTATCTCTCAGGCATTTTCCAACCACCTACATAAGAGCGTGAAATCGGCTTTATGCGGGGAGCGAGAGAAGAGTGTTAGCTATCGACCAAGGGTAGTGATAAAGACCCGAATGTGAATACCAAACAAAAAAAAAAAAACATTCCAATCAACGGCTTAAGAACCCAAAAAAGAACCGGAACCCTGTTGAAAAGCGAAACAATGTCATATTATATTATTATTTGTAGTCGGGTTTGCTTTCGCCGAAGGGTTAAAATCAACCAGAAAACAAAAAATTAATTAAATTTGTGATTGTTCCATGTAATTTATGGGCCATGATTTGCCTATAAATAAATATGCAAGTTCTGTTTATAGGGTGCAGCACATTCCAGTCTAGCCCAAAGTTGCCAAGGCAAATGAAATCCCTCTGCTGGTTTTTTTTTTTTTGTGTTTTGTATCTGGTTATATGTATCTGCACTTAACACGCATTCTAATTGCACAGCCAGCGAGGCAGACAGACAGAAGGAGTCAGGAGTCCAAAGAGAAAAGAAATTATTAGCAACAAAAGCTTTTGGCTGCAACAAAGCCAAAGACAGCGCCAAAGCCAAAGCCAGGAGCTTCAATTCGTCTTGGGGATGTATGGAGAGGGAGTGAGGGAGGGGAGGGAGAACACTTCGTCTCCATCTGTAGACTGGGGACATGGCGTGTGAGTAAATGCGAGCGAAACGGAAGGCATAAGAGGCGAGTGGCATGAATGGAACGGAACGGAAAGAAGGTTTGGGATTGGGTGGCAGAGACAGAGAGAGAGAGCGGGAGAGAGACGCGAGGAGGGGTGCAAAAGCGTAGCAAAACGTTTGCACGTTGAAGGCATAATAATAAAAGGTTAAAAAAGGCGCAAAGAAGATTAAATGCTTGAGAAGATGCAATATTTTCTTGCTTCTCTTGTTCTTGCCCCGCGCTGTTGCAAGTTATGCAGGCGGGGCAGGCAGCGATTGCACTTATGTTGCTCTTCTTGTTGTTGCTGCTGTTGTTGTTGTTACTTTAGCTGTTGCAGTGCGCCTTGTAATTGCACATCATGTAGCTGTTGCCGTTGCCGTTGCTGTTGTTGCCGTTGGTAACAGCCTCGACTCCAGCTTTGAATCTACGTCTTCTACAATAACAACAACTGCAACGAGAACACTCTCATGCGACTCGACCGCCTTTTAGTTTACTATTTTGTGTTCAAGTTGAAGGCACATGGTAATAGCCAATGTTGCAGCTTGCTCACATATTAATTGCCGCACGGTTGCGCGCGCCTTTTGTGGCAGCCAACAGCGCCAGTCTTCTCCCCTGTCCACCCGTCCCCATCCCCCCTCTTCTTCCCAGCACTGCTGCTGCTGCTGCTTTGGTTGGCCTCATCTGCCCCATCATCTCTCAATGTGTTTTTTGTTTTTGCTTCCCTCTTCTTTTTTTTTTTTGGTGAGGCACGCAATCCTCTGACGATGCGCCCCATGGTCCGTTTTGGTTTGCAGCACACTCTCGGGCTTTTTATGCGATATTTAAACAAATTGCTTGTAGAATATTTGTGACATTTTGTCATGACGAAGAGAGAGAGAGAGGACAACGACAACGATGCGAGTGTGCAGACGCAGCGGGGATACTGAAAATTGAGTACAAGTTGCCTTTGAGTTGCATCATCAATCATTGCACACGTTGAATGATGTTTTGTCACAGATACGCCGACGGCAGCACCAAAAGCGTAGCCCACAAATAACAGCAACAACAGCAACAACAAAAAACAACCAAGTCAAAATATTTATAAAAGTCAAAATTGTCACAGAGAAAACCGAAAGGTGGAGACACAGTTAGTGGCAGAATATTTCTACTACTTTTTCATCACAGGGAACTTTTTCACGGGATTCGATTTCGATTCACTTGGGCCACATATAAATCTCAACAATCTTTTTGCCTGCTGCTGCTTCTGCTGTTGCTGATGTAATTAATAATCCAAAGTTGCGCCCGTTTCGTCGTTTTGAGCTTGAGAAATGACGCTCCACAGAAAGTTCTTCAGCAGCATTGATTGGAATTCTATGCTACTCTCTCCCTCCAAACAACACAACACAACACAACTAACAAAAACAAGATGAAGAACTACTCTCTAGTGCTATGTGCGCAGCAATGGCAAAAGGTATTTGTAATTTTCTAGATGACTGTCTGTTTAGTATTGCCACTGCTGCAAATGTTGAATCCCCAGCGAGATAGAGACAGAGAAGGGACGAGGAAGAGAGCGAGAAAAATGGTGAAATTGTCGTAATCTAAAGTTTAAATAGTTGAAAAACTTGAGACAAGATAAATGGTTAGAGACAGACAGTATGAGAGATGCGCCAAAGCCATCAGAGAGATTGGAGACGGGAAAACGGGAAAGCGGGAGAGAAGCGAGAATGAATGATTTGATAGGTTAAAGTTGCCATAAGTATGAAATCCAATATAGATAATTTGTGAAACAAGCCAGACATATGCGGCACATTAATTCCAGCATTAAATTAGCTGAGGGAGTCGAGGAATTTTCGAAATGATAAATAAACTAATTAGACAATGAATGGGGGTGGCTTTAAAGAAGGCGTAATTTTCTTTAATTTCCTAGAAAATAAAAGCAATAATTCACAAAAATGATCATAATAATAAGATGTCAAATGATATAGAAAATATGCTGTATGTACTGCAAACTAGATTATAGCACAGTTCTGAGGAACTTTGCTTGCGCAATAACTTAAAGAGGAAAACCCCGAAAAGTCGAACTTTGCCCTGACAACAAACTCATGTTGATAGCCCAAGTTACTTTTGCCAACACTTTTCGTTTTCGTTGCTGTTTCTGTTTTATTTTTTGCGCCGCAATCAAGAACAATTTGTGGAGAGCAAAAGCAGAGAGATTCATTTAAAATGCTTACCGACTACTGCAGTCTTATTTTGTCAACTTTAATTACTGGCCACAAAAACGAGTCGAGCTGGAGTAGAAGAAGAAGCCTAACCATGTCAATTGTATGACATTAAGATACGCAGACAACAACAACAAGACAACAAAAAAAAAACTAAACAGAAAAGCCAAAAATTGAATTCCGAGAGCGTTAAGGAAAAAGCTGTAAGAGGAAGAAAAGCAACCGACCAACAGACAGACAGACACAACCGACAAGTAAATACCGCAAATAAAATAAATTAAATAAGAAACTACCGCTGTCAAAAGGTTTAACATTTCACTTAAAAACAGCACACGAAGCAATGAAAAATATGTCTGCTCAAAAAGAAGAAGAGGCGCGCGCATAGTAGACAAGGCTCCCAAAGACCCGGGCAGACGGACAGACAGACAGACGGAGAGACGGAATGACAGACAAGACACTTTTGGATTTGGGCTTTGGTGTCTCTCTTTTCTCTCTCTCTCACTTTGGCGATGGCGACGACACCACACCGGCTTCGCTTGGCTTAAGAGTTGAACACAACAATTTCCAAGAAAATTAAAACATGTAAAGACATATCTTTTCATCTGACAAACATGGCTGGGACGACCATGCATATGTAAATATACATATTTATTTGTATCTTTTGCTGTTGCTTTTTGGCTGCTGTGCGGTGCGTTGTTGTTGTCGCTGTTGACTACATTTAAATTTAACTCTTTTGTTTTTGGTGTCCAATGTTTGTGCCGACGTTTTTAGGGAAACTTAAAGCTCAAAGCGAAATTACACAAATGCCTGAAATCTCATAAATACTTCAATCAAGTATGTCCAAAAATAAGTAAAGATATTTAAGCACACACAAGAATTCTACGGGCGACAACAGATGCTTCTGCTCCTGCTTCTCTGTTGTTGGGCAAACAAAAGCCCGAAAAATCTGAAATCAGAGAATGAGCAGCATGGTGTATTAAGATCCCCAAACCGTAGCAAAACTGTTGCTGCTGACTGACTGAACTGGCATTTTTGATTGTCGTCCACTGCCAGAGAATGAAGAGAGGAGAGAAGAGAGAAGAGAGAGAGGGAGAGATACATCGAGATACATGCCTTTGACTTTTTGGGGCTTTAGACCGTATTCGCATTCGTATTTGTATTCGTCGTGTATCTTGTCATGACATAAGAAATTGACTCCACTTGAAAATCGAAAAAGGAGTGCAGCAGCAACAACAATCGAAATTAAAAAGTAAATGCAACCATAAATGCAATACACCACTCCCTTCCCCTTTCCGATTCCTCCTCAAGAGTTCAACTGAGTCGAGAGTGGTGTGGAGTGGAGTCAAGTCAAGTCAAGTCGAGTTGAGTCGAGTGTATCCAGCGGGCAAATGAAGTGCCTCCAACTGCTCACTGACTGCTGCTATTCCTGCTGATGTTGTTGCTGTTGTTGTTGCCGTGCTGAGTGCTGGCATCTCCAGCATACAAAAAATAAAGTTGATTTTGATTTGCAGTCGAAAAGGAGGCGAAGCAAGCAAAGCCATGGATGGACACTTCAATAATAAATGCGAGGGCTGCTCTAGTGGATTTCGAAGTTCAGTACATTAATACTTGAGTGATTTCTTCAAAAAGAAAGTGTTGTGATATTAAATGATATTTTTGACAAGTGCAGCTTTTGTTAACGGAAATATAATATATATGAGGAAAGATTTATAAATTTGAAGAAGTATTTTTCTGAGAAACATTAAAAGTGCTTTAAGAAACTTTGCTATTTATGTAAAGTTTAATAATTATAATTATTAAATGTGTGATACGTCTTTAAAAAAAAGCTACTGTGAGGTACCTGGCAACTATTTGAAATAAAACAGTATTCTAAAAATAATTTTAATGAAAGTAAATTATGGCGGTATTATTCTCAAAATATACCAAATTAATATAATGGAAATACTATTATTATACCAAATGTTATATTTGGTATATACATATAGGACTGGATTAAAAATATACTATACCATAAAAATATACCAGAAGGTACAAAATATACCAAATTGTCAAACAAAGTAGCTAAGACCCGGGTATAAAAATGTTTGAGAAATTTAATGATTTCGAATGAATAGGGACAAAATTTTGAATAAATGTTTAAAACAAATATTTGTTTCTTTAGTTGTTATATGAACTGAATTATAAATTAATTTTAAAATTATTTAAGCCGTATTCTAAGCAATATTGATGTGGTTACTTAAATTATTATTTTTTTTTTTTGTCTACTCTTCCAGCTAACCTCTTTGTCAATAAATGCATGTAGTATACACACAACTTTATTGCAATGCAACAACACAAAATCATCTTTTTATATGTTTGACCACAGCCTAGACAACTTGAGCATCGCTGTCGCAATCGCTGATGTTGTTGCTCTTATTGCAGTTGTTGTTGTTGTTGCGGCTACTGTGCTGCTGCTTTTTGGACAGCCTTTTAGGTTGCCTGGCAGTTTTCAAAGCCCTTTATTTTTTGCCCACTGCGGCGACTGATTCACCTTTCCTTTTGGCCTGTCCCTTTTTTTATGTTTCGTTTTGTTTGTGCGGTGGAGACAAGAAAATAAAACCCACATGTGAGCATTTAATTTCAACAACTGTCGCTGGGGCTACCAACAAAACACAACATCAGAGTGAAATACCAATACCAAAAGAGAGTTCAACAGAGTCCTACACAGCATCAGCATCAGCATCAGTAACATCTGAGGCTTCCTTCTGCCGCCAACCCGCCCGAGAGAGAAAGAGAGAGAGGATTGTGATCCCCAATGCAACAGCAATGCCTGACACCAACGGCCCTCATGTTGGACACTAAACAGCGGGCGCTGCCAAATGACAACCAAACTACATGTGAAGTACAACAGCAACAGCAGCTACAACAACAGCAACAGCCACAGCAACAACAAACAATGCACACAAGTAACAGTGGGAGCCGCATTAATATGGCCAAGGTAAAGGGTATTTAAAAGTAGCCAGAAAGGCACACCATCATCAGAGCAGAGCAGAGAGCAGCCTCAGAGAAGGAGCGAGGAAGGTGAGTCGAAAAGACAACAACGCGTTGTTGTTGCTGTTGTTGCTGCTGCTTTGGGGCTTGGTTGCCTCAGTGCTTGGCAGTGTGTGTGGGTTTTGTGAAACAGGTAGTTTTTTTTTTTCGTTGTTGTTCGTCTCTTCTCTCATTTTGTTTCTTTGTTTTTGGCCAACATTTAAGAAACACACGCTGAGCGAGCGTAGAAGAGGCAGCAGCAGGCAAGGAAAGTAAAAGCCAGGCCAGAATTCTCGCTCGCTTTCTGCTCGTCGTCCCTTTGAAGCAGTAAAAAATTAAAACAGGCTTTAAAAACATGACAGCGCACCGAGCACAACCCTGAAATTAGTTGACAAGGATGAGGAGAAGTAAAGGCAGGGGCAAAGGCAAAGGCAAAGGAATAATAACAGCAACAACAACAACAACTAAATGGAAAATGGGTTGGCTGCGTGCTGTGTAAAGATTTACATAATGTGTGGAAACGTCCAACAAACATCGTCGTCGACGACGTCGACGTCGTGTGGGAATTTCATTAATGAAAGAATTATGAGAGGTTACATAATGAGCACTGTCTGGTTGCAATGCTGCCTTCAGAGAGGAGACAGCCACATACATAGATGGCAGATAATGCCAACATTTCAAATAGATATCTCCTCTCTCTCCCATTCCCAATGCAGGCTAATAACACTGCGGGGGTGTTGCCGTGTGGTCAACAGACTGTCAGTTAGCCAAAGAGCCAAAGAGCCACTGAGCTGTGAGCTGTCTGTGGTTTCCTCGAGACTCATTGTTGTAGTCAACAAATTAACAAAGTTTCCTAGGAAATGTGTAATTGAGCGCATTAGTTTTCTTTTTTGTCTTTTTTTGTCTGGTGTGGCTTTTTTGGGGTTAAACCAAGGGCGAGTCGTTCATCACGTGCTGCTCCAATAGTAATTTGACAACTCTCTAGCTAAATGAACACAAAAGAAATGCAAGAACGACAAAGAAAAGGAAAGATATGTAGTTTGCTTGCCCGCATGGGAAATTATCTCGGAATTATCTCCACTTGTGAAAACAATTTTCCAATAAGAACAATGATTATACGAATTTATAATCAAGCTATGAAAATATGATTATAGTTTTCAGTATATCAATTTAATATTTACCAACCACGAAACAGTTTTCTAATAGAAACAATGATTGTAGGAATTTATAATAATAATAATATAATATTTCTTATGATTGTCAGTATTTAATATTAATATTTATTAACCTCAAAATAAACTTTACTTATGATACCAATAGGAATTTATATTTTCGTTATATTATTATAATATTATTATCTAGGCACACTGTCAATAAGTATCAGTAATTCAATAATTTACATCGTATTTACTTATCTCCAAATTTACTCTACATGTGATAACATTTTTCTATAAAGAATAATACAGTTTATTACTTTTGAGTTTTACTACTTAATATTAACTAACATCAATAAAATTCTAAAAGTCTTGATAAATTATTTCGAAATTATATCTACTTTTTACGATTTTATAATCAAGCTATAAAACCACTTTATATGATTTTTAGCATAAAAATTTAATATATAATAGCCTTACTAAAATTCTAAAAATATTCTTAGAGCATTTTTTGCTTTCCCAATGTCAAACTTTCTCTTCTGCTCTATAATATAAAATTCTGCTGCGCCAATTTGATTTATGTCAACACTCAGATAAAAATAATAACTAAAATGAAATTGGGTTAGACAAGCGACAGAATTAATGGAGCCATTAACATATTTCGTGAGCAGTTCAACTGCTTCGAGAAAAGACGGCATAAATATGTTAAGTCGAATAATTGTTTAGCTGAAGTCAAAAGCTCAAGCACAACAAACTAAATTACACCTTTTTGGCTGCAACTAATTTGACAAGTTTTAAAGCAAATTGCGAGTGGGTAAGAAAATTAGCATCGCTAATGGAAATCGAAATTTGGTTTTAGGGGAAAATCGTTTCGCTTGGATCGAAAGGGAAGGCGGAGAGTCATAAGTAGATGTCCAATTTGTGAACTCTAAATGGAAGTCGAAACTGAAACTGTTGCCAATTTCAAATCGCAATACGCACCTGTCACATAAATCACCGTCCGAATGTGATTTATTAGTTATTCATATTAGTTACCATGCGAGTGAGTGAGAGAGAGGAGAGCGAGCGCAACTCTCGAAGGCAGCCGCAACTTCAACTTTGCGTTGTCCGAGAGTGTCCCGGAGGGGCCAAAAAAAAAACGAAAAATACGACAACCGAACGAGACACAAACATGCGGTAATACATAATAAGCAATATATAAAACATATGTATCTATGAGATACTTATGTGTGTATGTTTATGTTCTACCCAGCCAAACTTCCAAGACCAAGTTTTGCCCAAGTCTCACAGCTGCACAAAATATTTGAATTTTTTTTTGCCGCATATATTTTTCTTTTATTATGCTGTTTTTTTTTTTTTTAGATATTTTGGGATTTTTTTTTGTTGGTGGTGTGTAAAATATTGAAATTGAGTGCAAACTATTTGAACTTGCTGTTGTTGAGAAGAGAAGAGAAAAGATACAGATACTCACGGCACACATACCTCGTAGCTACATTATTAAAATGATATAAAGTAGCCGAGGCATGAACTAAAATCGATGTTGTCTACTCCGGCTCCGGCTGCTGCTGTTGCCGAGGCAAAGCGAAACGAGTCAAGTGGCAAGGCGAGGCATTTGTTGCACGTTGGCCAATGAACCGAATGAGGGAAAGAATCTACTGGAGAAGATGTGTGCTCATTCGTTCGTTCGTTCGGCTAAGGTAGCAGCAGCAGATGTGCTTAAGCTATGGATAAGTATCTACAAGTTGTTTGGCTAGTATCTGAAGCGTTGATAAGTGCTAAGTTATGGGACTTAAACGAAGTTGCGCACAATTGCAAACATCAGAGATCAAAATGATTTGATGTATTGTATGTTATATATGGTATATGGGTGTGTGTAGTAGCTAGGCTAGCTTCTTAGCTTCCCAGCTTCGCATTCAGCTTAAGTAAGTAGGTACATAGAGATTTTACGAGCCAGCGAAAGTCTCAGACTATATCAACTAAGCCAAATCTATGCTCTTTAAGTGCTGGAATGCTAATAAAAATTTAGCATAAATCAGACTGCAGAGTTATTTTTAGCTCCCCACTACGATGGAAAACTTTTGTGCATATTTTAAGGTCAACAACTGTCGTGTAACTGCAGCCCTATTTGAGCAAGATAATGGAGGAATAAGTAAACCTCAAGTATGCTTGAAGAACTGCGCAGAAATTTTTGTAAATAATTGTACTAAATATATATATGAAAATATACTTAGGTAAAATACCTAGTTGGGATAAGAAAACAAAAATATAAATACTAGATATGATGTCTGAAATTTGTCAGAGTTCAAGTTGCGTTCAACAACACACACGACACGAACTCTCGACGCTCGTAAAGATTCCAAATTATAAGTCGTATAAGTACTTAGTTATGACCATAAAAATGAAAAGGAGGCAACCCGAAAAGCAGCAGAAGGCAACTCAAAAAGCTAGAGCTAAGCTAAGCTAACTTTGCCGACCAACGCAACGACTGCTGTCAAAGTCATTTGGCGCATAATTTTTACAGCTGTCTGAGGCCCGTTTCACATCGAGAAAAAACAAAAACCCATCCTCAACTCCACACACACACACACAGAGACTAAGACTGAGAGTTCTGGGTTGCCGTAACCCGCATCGCATAACTTTTATAGTCGCCGTCGGTTCGTTGCTAAAATATTCTAATTGTTTTTAACAATTTTTGAATGCGCCGTGTACGCGGCGTCATAAATCTTTTGCCTTACTGCAGCATCAGCAACAGCAACGGCAACAGCAGCAGCCACAACAAAAGCAGCGCCAACAATGGAAGATGATGAGGCCAAGGCAACAACAACAACAACGACAACAACAACAACAAATCGAGTACAGCAACAAACGGCAAAGTCATTGGCCAAGACAAATTTGCTTTAAAGCTCGCCAATAAAAGTTAACAACGCTGTCATATATGCATACTTACAAATACATAAAGGGACTTTTCTATCTCTTCGTCACGAGATTTCTCAAACCCAGACGAGATTCTTAAACGTCGTTAAACAGCAAAACTCAGCCTATGTACATACAACATATACGTGCTTGTATCTTATACACGGAAATTTGGCCAATGACACGACGCATTGACTGAGGCTAACTAGTTTTAATTTTATGCTGATAAGTATATAAAATATACTTGGGATAACTGTCATAAACCGACAGCCTAAATCTACAATTACACTAAGGTAAATGCGCTAAAGTCTCCTCTATGAAGTGAACATAAAAGCGATTAAATATAATATGATTATACTATATACTGAAATGATGTATGTCCAGATTTAATTGCTTTTTGTTAATGTATTTTGCCATGGATCAAATGTAATACTTCAAAAGCAATTTAAATATAATAATAATAGTATCACTTTAATATCGCATGTATTATCATTAAAATGGAAATTGTGCTCAATGAATTTGAATGCGCTACTAGAATAATATCATAAAAAAGCTAGTGATGAATTTACAGTGGAGTGTGCTTGACTGTGATTTATCCGATACCCATTTTGAATAAAAACAAAACAGTGCGGTATTTTTCTTAAGATATACTAAATTAATATACCACAAAAATATACCAGATCAATATAGAACTAAAATGCTGAAAATATACCAAAGGTTATAAAATATACCATACAAAAATATACCAGATCAGTATAGCACTAAAATGCTGAAAATATACCAAAGGTTATCAAATATACCACACAGTACAAAATATACTATAGAGTTGCAAATATACCATAGGGTATAGGGTATAAAATAAACCATTGAGTGCAGAATATATCAGATTCATACGGCTATATTATCTCTACTGATCGACGCTGATCAAGAAAATTTATACTTTATAGGATCAGAGATACCTTTTTATCCCTGTTACATGCATTTCATGGATGCAAAGATTTATAATACCCTTCTACCCTATTGGTAGCGGGTATGAAAATGCCACAATTTATATCTAAAAGCTCATTAATCTATTTTTTGTTTCAAGTACAATATTACAATACAATTTTATTTATTTATACAACGCAGATGTAAATAACACGTGGGCTGAAAAGTCCCGGGCCTTACACACAGGTGGCGCTAGTTTTATTGCAGTCACCTTTTTTTCAGTTAATACAATCCTTCAGAAGACAGCTGCTAAAATTTCATGATATTCTATTCATTAGTTTGTAAGTTATTGAGCTAAGAGTGACACTACTTTTGCTATTTTCAACACAATGCATCAAAAGCAATTTCGTGTTCTAATCTTACACTGCTTCTTGATGGGAAAAAATACCGTTCAAGCACAGTTTTGGTTTAAATAGTGTTATGGGGACTCCTCTCCATCAGAAACAACAATTAAACGTTGGTTTGCTGAAATCAAACGTGGTCGTAGAGACACCGATGATGCAGACCCCAGTGGACGTCCAAATGGGGAGGTCACACCAGAAAACATCAAAAAAATCCACAAAATCGTTTTGAATGATCGAAAATTAAATTTGCATGAGTTAACTAACATCGTAAAGATATCAAAAGAACATGTTGGCCTAATATTGCATGAACATTTGACTATGAGAAAGCTCTCTTCAAAGTGGCTGCCGCGTTTGCTCACTTTTGACCATCAACAAGAATGTGTTCATGATTCAATGACAGTGACAAAACTACATGAATTTAACTTCGAATTGCTCCCACATCCACCGTATTCGCCAGATTAGGCTCCCAGCGACTTCTGGAAGTTCGCAGTCCTGAAAAAATATTCGCCGGTAAAAAATTTCGTAGGAAAGAAGAGGTTATCACTGAAATTGAAGCCTATTTTGAGGCAAAAAATAAATCGTTCTAAAAAATTTATATTGAAATGTTACAGCGGCTCTGGAATGATTGCGATGCTCTTGATAAAGATTAAATTAATGAGTAACGCCAATTTTGATCCAAAAAAAGCGTGTTTTCTTTGTTAGGCCCGGGACTTTTCAGCCCATGTGTTAAATGAATATGGCAAAGAAAAAGTCAGATTGTTTGACATGAATATTGTTTAATTATCTTTCCCATTGAAAGTGGCTTTTCTTTTTTCCATTTACAATTTTCGCAGGGTAATTTCCTTTTTCTCTATTTAAATGTCGATTTAGCTAACGCTATGATTGGCTTTTTTATTTTATTTTTTTTTTGTAATAACGCCCAAGGGTCGAATGCGTATATATCTCATTTGAACTCAAACACCACAGACAAACTCGCTGTGCTTTGCACCCCATCTTTTAGCATTCAGCGCCAGAAGCAAATTTGATTTTGTGTTGTTTTTCATTTGTGGCGCATTTTCCATTTCATAAAGCAGCCATCGAGCCGGCAGTTTATGATTTAGGCTTGCAGCACATTTTACTGTGGCTTTAACCACTTGCGAATGTTGCTGCCGTTGAAGTTGAAGCTGTAGCTGGAGTTGGAGCTGCTTATTAGCTTCAGTTGAAGCTGAAGCTGAGGCTGCTTGGCCTGTGGACTTCCTTGAAAACGCGCCAAACTTCTGAGGCAAGTGCCGTTTGACGTCGACGCATTAATGATTGTTAGTGAGTTGTGAAATTGCTCTAACTGCACTTGGGGCAGCAGCAGCAACAACAGCAGCAACAGCAGCGGCAGCTTCCACATCATTTGCCAGCAGAGTCGACACTGTTTCGACTGTTTGACTGTCCGACGACTCGCTTGTTGGACTCTCTGTCAGCATGTCCAACAACGTCAAAGTCTTTCCGGCAGCCAATGCTTCGACGACTGTTGAGTTTGAAGCTGAAGCAGCAACAGCAGCAGCAACCCGTTCACGTTCGCATATTAAAGAGTAAATTTTTCAATTTCACAGACATTAAACGCGGCTGCTTCTGCTGCTGCTGCTGCTGCTACTCAACTTGACTACACTTCACTTGCTTCCACACACACACACATACAGATACACACACACTTGCCCATCTAGTTGGTTCGTCCCTCCTTCTAAGACACAGTCTGTGCTAAACGTTTTTGCCTCTGGCTATTTTTAGACACGGCTACGGCTGCGGCTCTTTTGCCCGCTTTCTGGTGTTGGTGTTGGTAACTAAACATTTTTGCCATTAAATAGTTTGTTAAAATTTGCCTTATTAGATTATTAAATTTTGCAATTTAAGCAAAATTCGTTTTGGCATTTTGAGGCTAAAGCCAGCGAGCCAGACCAAAAACTCTTTACTCTTTGCCTCCCTTCTGCTTCTGTGTGGATAGAGCATAGAGAGCGAAAGCTTAGCTGTGGCACAGTGCGCTCAAAATGTTCTAACACGGCTTGAAATAAAACAGTTTACAAAGTTGAAAGTGTTTTGATTATGTATTTAATGAGTAATTTGTGAAAATTGAATTCGATATTTAAAGCGTCAATGATAAATAAGGTTTGAAAAGGTTTCGTCTTCTATTGATTGCCATTCTTCCAATTCAATTTTCTTTCAGACTTTTCGGAACTATTTCTAAGCAGCTAAATCATTTTTAATCCATCGTTTGCCGCTCCTTTATTGCCATTTTGCCGTTGCAAACTCTGCTGCAACACACACATATCATAATGCCGAAAATGTACGTAATGCAGCAATGTTGCACAAAACTCTTGCATAACTCGTCTTTCGCTATGTGTAGCAGACAAGGAGACAACAGCAGCAGCAGCAGAGCTGTTGTGGGGAGGGAGGTGAAGGGAAGAAGCTAGGACAAGGGGCAAATAGATGGTTCACTGGGTTCGACGAAGACGTCGACGAATTTCACATTCAACATTGCCCCCCAGAGTGCAGCACGCTCTCTGGTCATGTCCTGGCTACTGCCTGCTCCTGTAACAGGCAATCGATGTGAATGTATGATGTGTGTGCGAGCGAGCGAACGAGTGTGTGTGTGTTTGGCCATGTGAGTATACTTGAATGGGGCGCTTTTGTTGCTACTGGCCATATGCCAATTTTCGGTAAACTAACTTGCCTAAACTCGACAAGCAAATTGCCTTCATTAAGATACATGCCTGTGCTACCTACAATTTAGATACACACACATATCACTATTGTCTGTGTGTGTGTTGTGTGTGTATTCGATCGAACCATCTTTTTACATGTGCATGTGCACAACTCTTCTTCAGCAAATTCTCTCTATTTTTTTCTCCTTTTTTTACAACGACAAACGACGTCGACGACGACGATGACGATGGCTTCAACAAGCAGTCAGCCTGGCAGAGTTAACCCACAACAATTTCAATAGATACATGTACTCGTCACACACTCACTACACTAACGGAAGCCACTTAAAAATACGCCAAGCTATCCACCCACGGACTGCTTTCCGTGGCCAAAGACTGCGCAAAAGTGTTTTGAAGCAAAGAGAGTTTGCTTCTTCGTTCGTTTGAAGCCGTCAATAGAACAACGAACGCCACATCGACATCGACAGTCAGCCGCACATTAAAGTTAATTTCGAATCGCTTTTAAATTAGCTTAATTCGCTGAAATAAAACTGACGCCTACGAAACCAGTAACAAACAGAAAAAAAACGAAAAGAAAAATCAACAACGAAAGCCAGAAAAGAAGCACAAACTCGAAATGAAACCAAAACGGCAGCTAAACATTTAAATGTTGTACAAAGGCAATAACAATAACAACGCCAGCAGCAGCAGCAGCCAGAGCAGCAGCAGTAGAAGCACAACAAGAAACCAAAAAACTGTAGCTCAGCACATACGTGCGAGATACAAAGATACAAGCACACATACCACACGATGCACAGATACATTTGGCTGCGCGTGCTGTTGGCTGTTGAAGGCGCAGCTTAAAAGACCAACAACAAGAACTGTCCACAACAACAACTACAACAACAGCAACTCCAATTCCAGCAACAACAACTGTACAACTTTAAGATACATTTTCGGACTGTGGCGGCTGTCGATTGGCGATGGCCGCAAACATTTTTTTTAAACGCTAGAACGCCTCTTCACAACACTTTCCACAAAATGGTAAAAAGAAGTTAAACAAAAATACAAAAAAAAAACCACAAGCATGGAATACCGAAATTTATTTTTTCATTCTTATTTTGTTGTGTTTTTCTTTATTTGCTGCTGCTGCGGTTTTTTATTGCCTGTTGTTTGGCATTCGGGTTTTTTGTATCTTTTTGTGCGTTTGCAGATTCTTTTCAACAATTATTTTTGCGCTCTGACTTTTGTGCGTTGCTTGTTGCTGTCGTCTCTTTTGTATGGCTTTATTGCTTTTGCTTAAAGTCACACACAAAACTGCAAACAACAAATGAAACGAAATTATGTTGAAATATTTAAATAAATTGCACACAAAAAATGGGGCGGAAAAATGAGAGAAATGAAAGAAAAAATACCAATTATCAATTAAGTCAACCAAACACAGGCACCAAAATGTAATAAAATACAGAGCGACGACAATGGCACAAAAATAACAATTAAGAGAGGAACACAGCACTGTAAATTGAACGACGCTGAAATACCCTTTGATAAATTCGATATCTAAAAGTATCTTTATCTATCTAAAGTATCTTTAATCTGTTAAGAAAAAAGGACTTTAATGTATTCATATTCTTGCCACTGTGACGTAGCGTTTTATGCCATCCGGTTTGGATCCCCATTTTATTTATGGTTACAGGGTATGCAGTGGAAGATGAAGAAGAAGAAGAGGTAGCAGCAACCTGCAGATGAGTTTGGTTCGGTATACAGTTTCGGGTTTTGATGTTGGTCAGTTTCCTGTTGCCGCCGTCGCCGCCGCGCTCATAAAATAATATGAAAGAAAATATATACAACAGACGACGACGTCGACGCGCGCTGAACAAAAAGATAAAAACATTAATTATTATTAATTGCCCTTTTTTTTCTCTCAGTATTTCTCCTTCTTTTCATTTGCTGGCTTTTGTTTTATCCTCTGTCTCGTCGGATACCTCGCATCCTTTTTGGCAACTGTCGTCGCGGACCCTTTTTTGGCTTTAAGGGTCGCAACTCGCGAGCGTCCTTAAGTATTCCTCACTTCATCTGTTTCCTCTTTTGTGTTTTGCGTGTGATTTAAGAGCCAGCGGCAATCGCATCTCTGGCACCGCCCAAAGTTCTCACTAATGTTAAGTAAAACCAGTTCCCCAAAATGTTCAAATAACATTCATGTTTTCTGTTTTGCGGCTAATCGAAACGACAAGTTTTTAATTTGGCCAAACGAATTTGTTTTGTGGAATTTTTACGTTTTTTGTTTTTTTTTTTTTTGTGGTAGCTCTGGGAGTATCTGGTTTAGTCGCAACAGCAACTTTTGTCGCGTGGGCTTAGCATGTTATACAAATTGCCGAGTTCCATTTCGGGTAAGAGATTAGCTTAAAGAAGAGGAGTTCAAAAGCCAGACAGTTGGGCTCAATAAACTCGAAAAAGTTAATGGATTAGATTATAATATTTTGTATTATTCGCATTGACTACCAAGCATAAAGATTAATTAATAAATGTCAAAAGATGAAAGATCTCAAATTGCTAAATATTTTCCCATGCAAATAAAGTGTTGTATATTCTTTCAGATTAGATTTATGCATACAAAAAATATTGATGAATACAAAAGAGTTATTAATGCTTCACTCATTTCGTAAGCAGCTAGGAAATTGAGAAATATATTTTCGAGACATCTTATCCCTGTTTTACCATCAACAAACATCTGTATTAAGATGCATGAATAATTAAGTCACTGGTATATTCATATTTTCATCAATATCGAAATCTGTAATCACGTTTCCTTTTCTTTTGACCTCTTCTCTCTCTTTCTCTCTGTGTTGTGATTTAATCTCAGCAATCATCACACAGTTCCGTTTGCTCCCAACTCAATCACAAAATTCTCACCCAGTTTTTGTGACCCTCTTCGATTTTCTTTTCGTGTTAGAAGTCGATTTGATGACTACATAAATTGAACATATTGATAACTTGATTAATGTCAAAAATGTTGCCATTGCTCCGCACTAGTTTGCAAAGTTTACAAAGTTTTCTAGTTAGCAGACGACGATGAAGAAGCTGCAAACGAGCGTTCAACCGAAAATTGCCAAGTTATCGATCAGCTCAAAGTAAAAAAAAAATAAAAAAAATTGAAACTTAAATTGCAACAATTTGCAGCAAGAAAAGGCAGCAGCAAAAGCCTCGAGGACAGCAATGTCCTCGCCTTGGCTTCGTTGCTTTTTCTCAGCCTTGTCGTGTATTTTCGGCGTGTCTTTTCGACACTTTCGCTTTAATTAAAAACTTACAAAGAGAGTTTCATCTCTCTCTCTCTCTCTCAGTCTCTCTGTCTCTATCTCACTCTGGGTTGAGGCTTACACATGGCCAGAGTAAAATATGCGTAAAATATGCCAAGCAGACAAGGCAAGAGCCACAAAAAGGAATTCCCATAAAATGCAGCTGAGCAAATCTAGTTAGAGCTACAGTTTTGCAGCTGTAGAAAAGCCAAAAGCGAAATATATAACAAAAATTATGCCAACTTCTTGCATGCTCTCTAATGAGAATATTCATGCAAATAAACTTGCAGATTAACAAGCGAATTAGCTGTTGTGCACACAAACACAAATCAATAATAAAAATGTCAACTAATTACAAAAAAAGAATGCCAAGAATTCGCTTAGATCTTACAAACAGTAAAAATATTTGTTCTCATGCTTGAATGAAAGTAATTGTTATTCCAGTGAACTGAAATTTCAATCTGATACAATGCACAGATCTTGTATCTCATAACAAACTAGATTAACAAATTCATATGCTCCTTTTGAGCCTGCGACTAACGAGACCCAAAAAAAAAGTATAAAAAAAAATGAACCTAGAATAGAAAATTTCCACCGCATGCATTTTTCGTTGAGCAAAAGTTTTTGCATATGGCAAAACCGAAACGACAGTGCATAAAATATATGCTTTTTACAACAAATTTCCATATACAAGGAGTTGAGGGGGAGTGCATAGATAGAGATATATGGCAGATACATATATCTACTATGTATCTTCATACCTATAACTACTGTATGTGTGTGTGTGTGTGTGTTTGTTGGGTTTTGTGTTTTGTGTATAAATTTGCGTATGCATTTTTTATTTTTAGTTTTTTTGGACAGGGGACTTTTGCTTTTGCTTTGGCTGCTGCTGCTGCTGTTGTTTATGCAGAAGGCGCCCCAAAGACAAGAAGCGAGTGCTGAAAATGCAAACAAAGCCTTTTTGTCTGGCAACATGTTGTTGCTTGTTCTAGTTGTTTGTTGTTGCCAAGGAATGTAAAAAATGTTTAGACAAATTAAAAATAAGAGTAACCCAAAAGATAAATGAGGTTCGGAACGACAGAAAGAGAGAGAGAGAGAGGTTCTACTTTTGTCCGTGTGTGGGTGACGAAGACAGAGAGGGGGGAAGAGTTCGAGGGGGGTTGTCCTAGGTTGGGGGTGTTGGCAAAACTTTGCTGCGTTGGCAACGCGCATTTGGGTCAAGGTGTTTGTTGTTATTGTTGTACATGTCGCCTGCTTTTGGTTTATTATGAAAATTGCAGCAACAACAAAGCGAAGTGTCTCCTTCTCCTCCTCCTCTTCTCGTTGTTGTTGCCGCTGCGGCTGTCATTATGAGAAACGAAGCGTGGCAGCAAAACAGGGACAAGTTGCAACAATTGCAGTTCTGGCGACTTCAAGATGCTCTGCTAAAGCTAATCTCTGCATTGAATATAGTAAACTTTAATTTAGAAATATTCTTCTATTCAAATATTTTTTATTTCATATATGTGCTGGTTTAAATCTAGTTTTTAAATATTAATAGATATTATTATTAGTGCTTTGGCTGACAGTCAGGTATATTTTGCACTCAATGGTATATTTTTAATGTTATACTATAAAAATATATCAAATTAAGTCTTCTGTGTATTTTTTGTATTTTTGCGGTATATTTTTGGTATGAAATGATCATTTTAAGGAAAATATTTTTCCTTTCATATATTTATGTACTTTAGATATTTGGTATATTCTGAATGGAGTAGTATATCAACATACCAAATGAAGCTTTCGATATATTTAAGCTTTTTTATGGTATATTTTCGGTATATTGTTAGAATATGGTTTTATTGAAAATGCGTAGAAAACTCGACTTGGTACATGTTTTCATTAGGAAAACCTATTTCAATATTTCTCTCTATATTTTTGGTATGAAATGATGATTTTAGGGAAAATGGAATGAAAATATTTTTCCTTTTATATATTTACTAGTTTTAATCAAGGCTTTAGATATTTGGTATATTCTGTATGAAGTACTATATCAACATACCAAATAAAGCTTTCGGTATATTTAAGCTTTTTATGGTATATTTTCGGTATATTATTAGAATATGGTCTTATTGAAAATAAGTATCGGGTATCTTTCGACTTACTTGGTACTTGTTTTTATTAGCAAAACCCTATTTCAAGATTTCTCTCTACATTAGCAATATAAATTCTACATCATTTCACTAAAATAAAAAAATTGTTTAAAGTATGCAATTTTATCTCGTCTTTAGTTAGATTCACTTGTTTTTCATTTCATTTAAAAAACACTATTTGTACATTTTATTATAAATAAAGAATATATTTTACCAAAATCATTTTCTAACAGCAGCCAAATCGCTTTGAAAGCAAAATTGAAATATTTTACTAACTCTAATTTTTAATCACTATAAATTTCGGAATCTTTTTGCATTTATCTTTTTCATAATTAGATTGCGTGACCAATATTCCAAGCGAATATGCATTAGATACACTTAATTGTGTCTCTTCTTTCTCTTTCTCTCTCTCTCTCTTTATATTGGGCTCATAAATGTTTATGCCACTGCGAAGATACACTTTCTCTATCGCTTCCCCCTCCCCCTGCTCTACTGCGGTTGAACTCCACCCACATATGCATAAAATATGAGCATGATTAAAGTGTCCATGGCATGTTAGAGCCTTAGCCAAGTGCTAAATCCAGCGCCAGCAATAGCATGCTGCAGTTTTTTTTTTCCACTTTTATTTTTCTGCAGCAGCTAAAACTAAAATTATTATGGGAAATTTGTACATGTTGTGGAAGAAGGCGGCGACGATGGCAGCGAATAGCGAATAATCAATAAAAATAAAATATATCACACGTTGAAAGCAAACGCCTTCGCCACCCGAGAGTTGCCCCCTCCCCAAAATCCCCCCATTTAATGCAAAAGTGGGGTTCTCTGGCTATCTCTTTCCCGCACTGTGTTCTACTCTCTCTCATTCTTACTCACGCTGTCTTCATTGGCGTTGCTCATTTCGTGTTCATGTGCCATTATACAAATATAATATTCTTACATTACTTTTTTTTTTTGCTGCTGCTGCTTCTTTTTTTTTTTTTTTTGGTGTGCAGTTTTTGCCGCTTTTGTGTTTTTGCCACCAGTAAAATAACTGGCTACAAGCGTCCCGGACACGTTTCACACGCACGCGCAGGGGTTGGCAGCGGAGAGAGAGGGAAGAGGGAGAGGGGGCAACATCATGTTGCTGCCACCGATGCCTGAGAATGGCACCCTAGTTGGCCTGCCTTCGAATTGCTGTTGTGTGTGTGTGTGTGTGTGCGGTTCACATTCGTTGTTGTTGCCTGCCTGATTTGCCTTTCAGCCTGTCGTGTTATTGAGCAAATTGTACAACGTTGAACGTTGAACGTAACGCAAGGGGCACAAGTTTCATTGCGACTCCGACTCCAACTCCAACTACAGTAAAAACTTCATATCAAAAACGTTTGACAGCGGATAAAGGTCGCAGTCATTTAGCACATTTCAAATGCACTCAATAAAAATTGAAATGGAATTTATTTGCTTGTGTAATAATATGCAAAAATTGCGCTGCACATGTGATTACTTATTAATTTCATTTGCGTGCCGCCTGTCTTGGCCATATATTATTTAAAAGTATGCCAAAAAGAAATGTGTAAACATTGGAAAGATTAAATTGATTAGCAAGAGATATAAAAACTTTGCGCTTCTTGGCAGCAATCAATAACTATTATGTATAATGAAAACTGACATAATTATTGTGCCAGAAATTTTATGAAATTAGAACATCAAACAAAATAGAGTTTATTATATTTTATATGGCTTTAAGTGACTAAAATTGGAGCATCAAATAAAATAAAAATTTATGATGCAATTTTTCATTCCTTTTAAAGATTAGTTGATAGCAAAATATAAAAGAAAATCACAAAAAATGACACAATAATTGTGCCAGAAAATGTATGAGAACATCAAACAAAATAGAGTTTATTATCTTTTATATTGAAATTGGAGCATCAAATAAAATAAAAATTTATGATGCAATTTTTCACTCCTTTTAAAAGAAAATCACAAAAACTGACACAAGAATTGTGCCAGAAAATTTATGAAATTGGAACATTAAATAAAATAGAGTTTATTATGTATTATTTTAATCCTCTTAATAGCTATTCGAAAATAAAGAAATTGACTGAAATTAGAGCATCAAATAAAATAGAATTTATTATGTCAATCCTTTTGAAAAAAAAAAATCCTATTATCACAATTATAACAAGTAAGAAAGCTACAGTCGAGTGTACTCGACTGTGAGATACCCGCTACCCATTTTGAATAAAATAAATATAATTTGCGGTATTTTCTCAAAATATACCGAATATACTGCAAAAATACTAAAACTATACCGAATGGTATATTTGTTATATCGACATAGTACCGCATTCAAAATATACCATAGACGGCACAATATACCAGATTGTCAGCCAAAGCAACTAATAGGCTCTTTCCACCTCACTCAGTTTTTCTACGTTTTTTAAAGTCCCGTTTCGGGGTTTCCATCTGCACGAACCGAAAAATATGGGCAACGGTAAATTTCTCAATATGGCCGCTCTGAAATATCAGCTGTTCAAATGTAAACACGAGTTGGCGAACATTTCAAAAAACAGCACGCGCATTTGAAAATGGAAAATTTTATTAAATTGCAGAATTTTTATGAGGATTTTAACGAAGTGGAGGGAAAATTAGCGAAGTATAGAGTATAGGCCATTGCTGGCAGCAATGTAATATTTACATAAATACATTTACTTTTTAGCAACGGCATGGGTATTTTAGGAGCGCGATGTTCCTGGAAACAACGAATCATTTTTTGAAGATAATTTTCGAATTAATAGGGAGGAGTTTGGCATCCTTGTGGAGCGCCTTTGTGGATTGGCCAAAAAAGGCACTACATTTCTCCTCCCATAACTCGAACAACATAGCCTTGTGGATGCCACTCCACGATATTGACGGCTTTCGAGTTTTTTGGCTCATCTAAAATATAAAAAATTTGCTTTAAAAAGCAAAATCAAATTTTTATTTTTCTATTTTCATACCTTGGCGCACTTTAATGTCAGCTGTTTTGTTAGTGGTGAGCTCTTTTTCGTTGTCATATCGATCAAAATATCGCATAATTACCCAAAAAGTGCGTTCGCTATTTCTACGTATCTCGCGAACGTAGAAAAACCGACTTTTTTTTCTTATGGGTTTTTACATGGGGCGAACGTAACATTCGGCCTGAACGTGAAAAAACCAAAGAAAACCAAAGAAAACCGTGCGGTGGAAAGAGGCTATAAGACCCCTAGTAAGTAGGCGTTTTTGCCCATACAAAAATATTTTTTTTATAACTTCGACAATTTTTATCTGATCGCAATCAATTTTCAGAAATCATAACTACTATAGTAGTTATTATATATACCAATTTTCGGAACTCTAGCTTTAAAATTACGCTTGTTATTCGATTTTTTTGTTTTGCGGGGGCGGAAGTGGGCGTGGCAAAAATTTGAAACAAACTTGATCTGCGTGCAAACATAACAAATGTTGTCGAAAAAAAATTATAGCTCTATCTCTTATAGTCTCTGAGATCTAGGTGTTCATACGGACGGACGGACAGACACACAGACACACAGACGGACAGACGGACATGGCTATATCGTCTCGGCTGTTGACGCTGATCAAGAATATATATACTTTATAGGGTCGGAGATGCCTCCTTCTACCTGTTACATACATTTCCTGCCGGCACAAAGTTATAATACCCTTCTACCCTATGGGTAGCGGGTATAAAAAGGGAAAAGAATTTGCAATCTATTTAAAAGATTCAGCAATAAAACTATTTAAGTATCAAATTGTTCAATAAATAAAAGGCATGGGAAATAGTCACCTTAAGCTGAATTTTTACCCCTAAGAAAACAACCTTTTTAATCTCGTTATTTACGAGTTTATTTCTGTGTATTTCCTTTATAGCAACTGTTTCCCATATAGCCAATGTGAACTGTACGAACACTCGACAATTTTAGCAAAATTAAAGAAGGGACAATGCGCTCAAAGTGTCCTTTTGTGTGTGTGTGGCGTTGATTTTGTTGTTCAGTTTTGAGTTTTTGTGTTGCTCAACTTTTACTTCGATTATGCTTCAGTGTGTGGCAACAGTTCTGGAATTCATGTGAAATTTTGTGAATTGCTTTCGCTATTGTGTATGCGTATTTTGTGTTCGCTGCCGATGCTCTAAAGTGTTTCCCGCACACTTGAGTGCACACACAATTGTAATAATATATTATGCCTGCCTGCCTGTCGCCTTTTCACACGCCTCAGTGTGGCCCAGGATATGCCACAGAATGTTGCCACATGCAACTGAAGAAGGAAGTTATCGTTGCACTAAGTAACTGTGTTTTGGCATCAGTAGCATCACCATCGTCATAAGCATCCGTGGTTGGATGTGCTGCGTGTTAATTGCAATTATGCAATGCCATCCTCGTCGTCGTCGTCGACGTCGTCGCCCCATTCAAGGCACATTGCATCCTGTCAGTTGCATTGATGCGGCAAGTTTCTCTGCCGACGAACCGTGCAAAATTATTGTGACACAATTTTATGCGTTTCAGGATATGCGAGAGCGAGGCTGCTGCTGCCAGCAACAGCAACAGCTTCAGCTTCAGTTGCATCTGCAGCTTCCCCCGCATCCTGTCAACAACAACAACAACAACAACAACAACGCATCGTATATTGGCAAGTTATGCCACATGCCACATGCCAACGCTAGGCGAAGAAGGCAACGTTTCAACTAGTTATGCGTACACAGGAACGAACCCAGCAAGCTGCCAACTTCCACTCTCTCTCTCTCTCTTTCTCTCTTCCATACATTGCCAATCACTTGTGCTCCTTGCTGATATCCCTGCGCAGGCGCATTTATCCTTGTGTGTGTCGCTGTCTCTGTGTCTGCATTTAAGTGCTACCCGAAATTGCCTTTTTAAAGGATTTCACGCACAAGTCGTGCACATATGTGCCACTCTGTCCGTCTGTCTGTCCGTCTGTCTGTCTATCTGTCTGACTGCTTGCCTCCTTTGGCTGTGTGTGTTTGCTTCTACTTCTCTTTAGCTGTGTGACATATCCCTCTGTGCTATGTGCTTGGGCGCCTTTAACACTTGTCCCTTCTGTGCTCAGGCGCCTTTTACGCTTGTCAACGTTTCGTTTCGTTTCTTGCTGCCAACTTCTTCGCAGTTTTCTCTGGCATTTTCCTTTTTCCCCGATATATATTTTCAATTGATGCATCTATATCTATCTATCTAGCGTATCTCTGCAACTTGTTTCGTCGTCGTCGATGTCGTCTACGCATTTTGCAAACTCAATTCGTGTGATAAACTAAAATAAAACTGTGTGTGCTCGTAATTTCTGGTAGCTCCACTTTTTTTCCCATCTCTCAATTTTCATTCAAATTTTTTTTGTTTTGATTGCCTTTTTTTCTTTTTTTTTGGCAAACTGCATTTACCAGTGTCAAAGGCGCTTAATTTAGTTTCAGTTCAGTTTCCTACTTCTCCTCTTCGTTCTCCGCTTCTTAACAGTTTTTGTCTTATGGTTTTGGCATGTAATTTGCTCGCTTCATTCGGAAATTGCTTGCATTTTCTTTTTTTCTTTTTCTTTCTTTTTTTTCTTGTTTGAGTTGTTTGTTCATTTTCAATTTTTCCATGTTTCATTTGCGCTTTCCCCGCACTTATAATTGGGATCTGCTGCTTGGCTTGCGTGTCCGCTTTGCCATTGCCAATTGATCAATAATTAAGGCTGCAGCAATTAAATATTAATCGCCCAGAGGGTCATAATGCAAATGTTAAGTTCTTTTCAACACGATTTACTTGCACATTTCAAGTTAATGCTGCCATAAGTTGTGCGCCAAAGACTGCAAGGATACCCTCGTTAGAGAAAATCTTCTTACAATGTATTAAGGGTATTTACTAGTCGACAACATTCTTACATCATTATGTATTTCATTTTATGCACGTCTCTGTCCGTCTTGCAGAGCCGCAGTAATTAAAGCGCATTATTTATGTGCTGCCAAAAGTGGGAAATGGAAAAGCTGCAGCAACTGTTAACGTTTTTCGTTTTTTTTCCGTTTCCCTCATATGAAAAAGTATTTACCTTAAATATGCATGTTTAATGCGCCAAACAACAAAGTCTCTGCTGTGCTTAACCAGCTAGATACGCGATAATTTTCCAGATGAAAACCTTTCTGCTTCCAAAATAAACCTGTCAAATGATTTTTATGTTTACTCAGCAGGCAAAATTCTAAAATTGTTTGAATCGATTTCGTTGTTTTATACTCGCTACCCTTAAGGTAGAAGGGTATTATAAACTCGTGGTTATAAGACAAAAATTCAAGAAATTATTTACCATCTTAGTTGCTTTTCCTGTCAATCTGAAATATTTGAGTACTCTATAGTATATTTGAACCGTAGAACTGTATCAATATACCAAATATAAAATTTGGTATATTTTAGTATATTTTTGATATAGTGATTTAGTGTATTTTAAAAATATTGTAATACCGCACAGTTTTGCTCTTATGTAGTTCAAACATACCAAATACAGCTTTCGGTATATTTTAGTATTTTTGCGGTATATTAATTTAACGAAGTTTAAGAAAAATATCGCTTTGTTTGGCTCGTATGGAGTACTATACCAATATACCAAATATAGCCTTCGGTATAATTTAGTATTTTTGTGGTATATTAATTTGACGAAATTTAAGAGAAATAATGCATTGTTTGGCTCTTATGTAGTACTATAGCAATATACCAAATTTTTAGTATTTTTGCTGTATATTAATTTTGTATATTTTATGAATAATACCTCACTGTTTTGCTTTCATTAAAAATGTCTAGCGAGTATCATACAGTCGAGCACTTTCGATTATAGCTTTCTTACTTCTTCTTATGGGAACAACAAAATATCTATTGAAATGTGTGTTTACAGTTGAATAGTTTTTGTGTTGACCGTGAAAAATGAGCTGTTAATCGGTCTAAAATTGCAACGGAAATCTACACAGTTTAAAGTAGAAAATACTCAAGTCTCAACTTGCTTAAGTCATTTGCCAATCATCGTCGCTGTTGTGTCGCATTGTCTAATCGATGATTGAATTGTTATTTCTTTGAATTTTCCCTTTCAATTGTTTGTTGCCTCCAGCAGCGAGCGGCGCTTGTTTAGTTTATGTTTTGCAGTGTAAACAACAAATGAACAATAACAAATCGTAGCATAAATAAGCCAAAGATGCCACCGCTGACGTTGCAGTTGCAGTGGCAGCTGTGGCAAGCTGTGGCAAGACATCTTAAAGCTGAACCGTTTAAGATACTTTACAGTAAACAGTTGAAATTTCATGAAATTTGGCCCCCAGAGTGAGACGAAGAAGGGAATTGAGGCTACTCGAGAGTTAAACAGATGCAATCCATTCAACGCAACGCAGTTGGTCGCTTGATTCCTTGGTTCGCATACAAAAGCCTGTTAATTGGGCACAAGCGATGCCGGAGTCGATTTCAGTAAATTGCACAATGCAGCTGATAAAAGTTGCAAATAAACTCCGCTCCCCTCCTCTCTCTCTCACTATTCACTCGATTGCTGCATCGTAAATATGGCGACGACCACAAAACGTGGGAAACGGAGACGCCTCAGATTACAGAGCCCGCCTCTTATTCGCTTCATTCGCAAGCAAAGAAAAGAAGACAACAAAAAAATGTAAGTAACATGACAAAAGCCCCACAAAGCACGACAAAATGTTTCAAGGTGTGTTCTGTTCCCAATCTGCCACACAAAACAGTTCAAATTGCAATAAAAAAAATTGCTATATAAAAGAGACACGCCGCTGCCAAAGTAACCAAATACTTGCAACCAGAGTCGACTCATCAGCATTGCGAAAGAGGCAACAGCAACAATAATAATAATATTGGCAAGTCAATTGAATCATCAACATTATTGCTTTGCCTTCTCTATTTCTCTATCTCTCTCTATTTCTTCATTTTCCGACTCATTTAAATGCTAAGCGCATGCCACAAAGCATTTTCGAGAAGTATTTGACTCAGTTTCAGTTTCTGAAACTTCAAACTAACTTTATCTAGTCCATTAAGTTTGACAAAGAAATTTTTATGTGCAGCAAATATGTCAGCTAAGTGCTGTGCATGGCTGGATGGATGGATGGATGAATCCCTATCACTTCTAACGCCGCCGAACCAAACCGCAAATGCCGCTGACTCAGCGAAAATTCTACAAAATGAGGCAGGAGGGGAGCGGGAAGAAAAAAGTCAACATCAACAAGCAAACAAAACAGCAATAAAACACGGCCTCAAAGATACTCCGCACAAAGTCACACACACACACACACACTCATGTGTGTATCTTTCATATAGTATGCGCTTGAGAAATTTACACTATGCAACACACTCATGAACTTCAATTCAAGTTCACGCTGATAATTAAGCTCTGCGCACTGCACTCAATAATTTATGCAAATTACAAATAATTGCTGGTGATTTATGGCGTTATTATTAATATGTGGCATGGGTTAATGGTCAGTTTTTATTATGAAGGTCTTTGCAAAGCAATTGAGACGAGATAAAAAATGCTTAAGCTAGAATATTTTAATTTTGAAGAGGGAAATAATTATTCAGTGAAGATTTATGAAGCACAAGCTGTTTCAAATTAAATGTTTCACAATTTTATAAATTAATTGTTAAATATCAAACAAATATGGAAAAACGCTTTTGAAATAATTGATCGTAATATTACAGTTATTTTTATAGAAAAATATCATTTAAAAAAAAAATTGGTCAAGACTCGAAATTTTTAGATTTACCATAAAAGATGTTTAAATATATAATATATTGAAGTTAAATAGCTTTTTGAAAGATAAGCAAGATAATAAATAAATTGAACAAATTTAGTTCATAATAGATTGATACTTGAATGCTTAACTTTTAAAGAGCGAAATATCCATTAAGTAAAAATTGATCAAAGATTTACCAAATGCAAAGATTTGCCATTCTTCTTCAATTAAAATATTATGCAAATTTGCACTCATATATTTAAATACCAACTATATGAGAAATATACTATTAAAATTAAATACCAACTGTTAAATTTAAGTACCAACAATATAAAAAAGTTTAGAACGAAATAACTTTTGAGGGAAAATATGTTTTAATGGTGAATCTCAAGATGCAAAATTTCAGATAACAAAAATCTATCAAAAAATGCGGATATACAAATTCCAAAATAAAAGCTGTAATTGTATTTAAGAATGAAATAAGTCTAGAAGAATAAGAAGATGTCCTTCTTTAATATCATATAAAGAGAATAGAAAACTCAAACTACATTTTCAAGCAACGTTCTTTGCCCGTTTGTTTGCCCCGAGTAAAAAAAAAAGACTCAGCTTGCTGCACAGTGTGAACAAAAGACTTCAAGTTGGCTACGAGTGTTTTTCTTCTACTTGTGCACACACAGTTCTAATTTGCCTGGGTCATGCGTTGAGGTTAATGAGTCATATCATCATCAGCATTCTCATTCTCATTATCATTACCATTTTGAGCCCGAAACTAAAGAAAGAAAAATAGGGAAGGGCAAAAAGACAGCGGCGCATCATCATCATCATCATTATCAAAACGAAAGCCGCCAACGCGACTCAGCGTAAGTGCGAAGAAGAGGAGGGAGAGGGAGAGGGAGAGTCAGCGATTTGTGAAGAGGACAAACATTATAGTCCAATTTCTATCTCTCAAGGGGTGGGGAAGAAGAGCTCGACGCTTTGTTTTGTAATTTAGACGCAATTAAATGTAAATAAATTCACAATTTAGTTGTAATTTTTGGCTGCTTAATTTTCAGTTACAGTTTAGTTTATGCTTCTCTTTCTTCTACTGTTTTTTCTTTCTCTTTGTTTTTTTTTTTGTCTATGGTCAGCTCTTTGAGTTTGCGTTCGGTTTTGTCGTTTGTCGCTGACCCGATTTCCGCAATTTAATGACTTTTGTTTGGCCAGCGCATAATTGCTGGGAAATGTGCGAGGGACAAACCAGGGACGGAGAGAGAGAGAGAGAGTGAGAGAGGGAGAAATTGAGTGAGAACTGTGCGGTGGTCAGGTAGCTAGAGGGAGGACATTAAGTGTCCGTCAGAGCGCTGAATGAAATTGTTAGACTTTCTTTCATTTCTTTTTTCTTTTTGTATTTTTTCGTTTTTTTTCTCGTTTTTTGCTTTGTTTGGATTTAGTTTTGTGTGTGTGTGTGTGTGCTAACGAGCAAGTGATAATTTTTGGCGTATTTATTGACTTTGCGGCATTGTGGATTTCTTAGTTTTGTTTGCTTCCTCAGCTTCTTTGTCTCTTCTTCTTCTTGCATTGAGTCACATCACAAGTTGCCGGAAATGAGCCGTGCCCTGAGTTCAAGGTTGCTTTCCCCCCTCCCCTCCTCCTCGACTATTCTATTCCTGCTGATATCTTTGTTATTAGCCCAGCCGATTGCCGATAAGTCAGCATGGAGTGAAAGTGAAAGCAATCCCTTACAACATCGGGGTCGGAGGTCATTGTTTGTTTAGGTTGAGATATGCTCGACATTAGACAGGAAGTCGATAAGCGTTCTAAACACTATTTATAGCTAAATGCTGTGCTGCACTTGCAGCTGAGTTCAAGGGGCAATCAGAAGAAAAAAAGTATTGTAAACAGAAATGTTTTAAATAGAAAAAAGAGTTCTTTAAGCATTTGCAGTTGTAATTTTATTATTAAGAGTCAAACAATTGATTGAATTAACAGCAATATTTAATTTATGGCATTTAAAATGACAATTCTATTTAATTAAAATAAAATTGGGGTAGAAAATAATATGAAAATAACCTAGGTAAAGTAATTAAATGATAAATATTTTAAAGTGAAGTAAAATCTTCGTTAAAATAGTCTTGATATTTCGAAGACAAATATTCAGGCCAAAGTGAAATGCGAATATAAAAAAATAAATGTGAAAAATACTAAAAATACTACTACAAATCTTTTAAAGTAAAGTAAAATCGGTGTAGAAAATAATTTAACAAAAATGTAGGTAGAGTACAATAATAAAATGTTAACTCGTTCTAAGGTAAAGTAAAATCAGTCTAAAGCAAAATAAGAATATAAAAAAATCAATCTAAAAAATACCTTATCGAACATTTTCACATAATTTTTAGTCTAGAAAATAAAGCTACTAAATTTGCCTAATAAACAATTTGATTATAATAAAATACTGGCCATATAAAAACTATTACAAAAACATTCTTTAATAAAAATTCTCACTCAACTCTTAACTACTAAAAGTTATGTTCGCCTTAAGCAAGTTTAGTTGTCCGTTTCACAACGAAATTAAAAACTCTTAGCCTACCTTAATATCGATCAAAATGTCCACACGATTCTTTAATGCAAACGAATAGTTCTCAAATATAGATTAGTTTGGAAAAAGGTTCGATATAATAAAATTCAATCTTCATCGAGTTGTAAGCCCTTATTAAAATCAAATTCGTGTTGATATCTTAATGGGCATTCCACACGTTTTTTAGTTTTTCCACTACAATATGTTTATATCAATTTATGATACCCAACTAATCCCTACTACTTTAAGTCCTTTATCAACAAAACGTGGCTAAATATAAAAGAGAGAGAAAAATGTAAATATGCTGTGTATAATCCTCTAGAATGCCAACGACCTTTAGATGTGACTCCTGCTTAGGAAACACAAAACACTAAATACTACTCTTCTTATACACAGTAGTATACCCTCATCAAAGTGATAGATCCCCATCGAGCTTGGAGACGAGTTGACTTAACTTGATTTCAGTCGAGTCGAGTTGAGTTGAGTTCTAAGCGCTTAGCCGCCGTCGCTGTTGCTGTTGCCGGAAGCGTCGCTGCACCTCCTCAGCCAACCGCAACATTAGCATACAAATGTGTCAGAACAAACAGCCAAAAAAAAAAACACAGAAGAAGAAAAAAACAAAGGGGGGAAAAAGGCAGCGTGATTTCTTGACTAATTTTTATGACACTTTTCACTTTATGACGACGACGGGGCTTTGGCTAATTTCAAAGTGGATTTTCTGCCTTGTAGTATTTACCTTTTTAGCAGACATCAAATCAACTCTTCGATCGAAAGGGGGGGGGCGGCATAAAGATTTTTATCGTTTTGGTAGGCGGAGAGTGTTGTTGTCATAAAAATGTATCCAGCCCCACTATTAAAAACAATAAATGTCAAAAATGCTTGTTGTTGCCTCATCGGTGAGAGGTGCAAGAAAAGCGAAGGGAAAACTGGACATGGCCAGTTCTGTTTTTCAGTTTTTTCTCTCGGTTTCAGTTTTTCTATTGCTTTGCTTTTTTAGCCATGCAAATCACGTAAATTATGGCCAAGTCAGTATAATTTCTTATCGCCCGAACATGATTTCAAATGATAGACTGAAGCCTGCGAAAACCGAACATGGATGGTGCAGATTTAGTGGGCGCGACAAGTTTCAGTTTCTCCCCCTTTGAGGAGGTGGAAGGGGGGAGGCAGAGGGAGGCGTGCTGCAATTGCCAATTGGCAACTGGGCGCAACACGCATAAATTGAGAGCGCCGTCGTCGTTTTTATCTAATCCGCGGCATCTGTGCGACGGACAACGACGACGACGCGACGCGTACATTAGTCCCCTGCACCTCCTCCCCCTCTCCTCTATCATTGCTTTCAGCCTATTTGGCTGGAATCTCTGCTCCGGGTCCCGACGACGACGACGACAATCGACAGGCAATAAATCACCAAAGTTGCCACAGAAAATTTAACGCAGAGCGGAGCACACACCAAAAATTTATGTGCAACCGATAAAAATCGGAATCGGCTCGGCTATAGCATTGGGGGCTCCAAACGAACATTAGAATAAATTGTCAGTCAGTCAGAGAGTCAGTGAGTATGAAGGGGGAGGAAGGAAATTCCCCGGAAAAGTCAACTGAAATTATGCACACAATTGCAACACAGACACAAAAACTCGTTAAGCTCGACTAATAAGCATCGATCACAAGTGTCGACATCAAAATCTCATATTCAACTGCGCAAAATGCAATTTAAATTGAGATATTTCCACACACAACCACAAAGAACAAAATGTTTTGATTTATTAACGAAACTTAAAATTGTTCACTGTTTAAGGCAAATTAATGAAAGCCAAATTGTGAAGAACTAATTTCTACTGCATCAATTGATTTATATAAAAATTATAAACAGATATTCCACAAATAATCAAAAATGTTTGCATAAATATTCAAGATTTATTAACGTTATAAACTTCAACCACCACCAACCGACAAATTGTTCACTGTTTAAGGCAAATTAATGAAAACCAAATTGTTGAAAAACTAATGTCAAAAAAAAGTACCACAGCTTATTTCAACCAGCTGAAAATAACTAAATATAAATATGTTAAACTGTGTATTTAGAATTTCGTATGACCTCCTTCTTGGTTAATAGCTCCTTCCAGACAGTTTGGAATAGATTCAAAAATGTCCCATTCTTTGCATAAATATTCAAGCTATTCATATTCAGTTAATTTTTTTAACATGGAACTAACTTTGCCAATTTTATGTACATTCAGAATTGAATAGTCAACCTTTATTAGTCATTATTTATCGAGTATGAATATCCATCGTATTTGATATTTTCAATAAGAAACTAACATCACTTCTATCTATAATGATTTTGCGAAAAATTTTGTCAATATAACGCGCGTCGGTCTCATTAAAAATTTCAATGGGTACAACTAAACTAATCGAACTAAACATTTCAAGATTAAATAAACAACTCTTATAAAAATGTTTATGACTTGTAGATATAACCATCCTAAGTATAGGTCTTAAATAATAAAACAATTATTAAACCAATATTGGTAATATTTTATATAGTAAACAAAAAATTAGAGGATAAATGAAAAAGTATCTTGTATGTTAAAACATTAAACTACAATCCTGCGTTTAAATAAAGTTAATACCTCTTTTAGTTTGGCCAGTATACTAACTCAAAGTTGTCGGTTGAAATAAGCTGTGATCCACTGTATATCCATCGTATTTGATATTTTCAATAAGAAACTACATCACTTCTATCTATAATGAAATGCAAATTATGTCAACAACTAAACGAACTAAACATTTCTAGATTAAATAAATAACACTTATTAAAATGTTTAGGACTTGATATAACCATCCTAAGTATAGGTCTTGAATAACAAAACAATTATTATTGGTAATATTATGTAGAAAATGAATCACAATAAAATTTATCTCGAAAAATCCGCTTTTTTTTACTAATATTATCAAAAAAGTTTCAAATTCAACCATAATTTAATGAGCTATTATATCTTTATATGTTTATTTCTACTTTTTTTCAATTTGAAACTAACACCATAAAATGAGTATTTCCAATTTAAACTAGTACTTAACGATTTCCGATTTAATAAAAGAATCATAAAAGATACAAAACAGAAAATAAAAAGCGAGTTTGACTATTCTAAATAATTTATTTGTATTTGATACTTGAATGAGCATTTTTCACATTTTTAGCATCTCAAGTAATTTTCTTATCCTCTTCGCTTTCTAAATCTCACTTCTCTCTGACTTTTTTAAGACTGCCAAATTCGATTCATCCTAATTTATTGCCTCAATGTATCTGGCGACTTTAGAAAGTACATTTTAAGATTAATCTACATTAAACTGGACAATGGCACGTATTTAATTTTCCAATTCGACCAAATGCATAAAACACTGCAAGTCAGGGGAAAAACCCTGGGAAAATCCACGAGGAAAAACAAGGCATGGCCAATTTGCAAAGGTAATTACAACAAAAATATTTTTGTGTGTTAAACTTTTCACTTACCTCTTTTGTTCCACGACGTTTTGTCTATCGTTTGTCTCTTTCGCACACGGTAGTCTAATCGATGGTGGGTGGGAGAGGGAGAGCAACAACATCAGTTGCTGTCTCACAGACGAAATGCGACGTTGACGTTAAAAGCACGTTCCTTAGCAAGGACAATAATCCGACGCGTCGACGTCGCCGTCGCTGTTGCTGTTGCCGTTGACGCCTTCGTCTGTCTCTCACTATTCTATTTGTGTGTGCCGTTATTGGCGACGCGTCGACGCTGCGCTGCTGCTGCGGCTGCTGCTGGCGGAGTATAATCCAATAATCCAACACGAATGAGCGTGTGCAGGCAGAAATTGCAAAAAATAGACACAGACAACAACAACAACAATGCCACACAACAGGAATAACACTTTGCCGCCTCCGTCTTCTTCTTCTCCTTCTTATTTTGTGCGTGCGTACGTCTGTCTATCAGTGTATTAGTGTTAGTGCTAGCATGTGTGTTTGTGTGTATGTGGGTGACTGTGATACTGCGATGCCAGCCGCTTATTTAGTAAATTAAACTTTTCACTTTTTGCAATTTAGCCACACCAAATGGGAAAATGGAAAATGGGCAATTTACTTTTCTTTTCTTTTCTTTTTTTTTACTCAACTCACAATACACACGGACACACACACAAGCACACACTCTTCTCCTACAACAATAAACAAAGCAATGCCGACGTCTCAGCAGCAGCGAAAAGCAAGTCTCAGCAAGTAGTAACAACAACAAGAGAAGGCAGCGGCTCAGCAACGACAGCGACGTCGGCGTCGGCGGCAACAACTTTGCTCGCTGTGTAGTACACAAAAAAAAATTCCTTTTCCACTGCGCCGTGTTTTCACCTCCTTTTTGATTATTATTTTTTGTACATATGTATTTTTGTAATTTGTTATTATTATTGCACTCTGCTACTTCTCAATTTTCCATTCTTTTATTAATGCCTTTTTTCACCTTTTATTTATTTCTTTTTTTGACCGTCGCCAGTCGCCGCGTAATTTTTTATTTTCCTTTTTTTTTATTGCAACACTCTCTTCTTCTTGCTCACACTCACCGTGATTTACAGCTTACGATTGAAATTTTGAACACTTGCACACACACACACTATGCACACTAGACTCTTAAGGAGTAATTGTTGCAAACGAATACACGACGCTCATTTGATAAACATTTGAAATTTTTTTTATTCGATTTTCCGCAAAAACACAACAAAATTTCAATAAAGCGGCCGGTACACGCGCGCACACAACCGTTCAAAGTCGCCGTCAAATTCAGACTGTTAATTAAATGTTATGCACAATGTTATACTCAAAATGGACAAGTGCACTTTACAGCATGCTGCAGCAGCGTTAGCCATAACAGTCTAGCCATAAAATTGACATTAAATGCATTATTATTAATAGCATATTAAAAATACATTAATGGCACTTCTAGTTAACAATAAAAAATTCTTTAATTAGAAAATATTTTTTAATTGTTTGATTTCTAAATAATATATTTAATATTAACAACTTCAATTTAGCCTTTTTTGGCACGCTTAACATATCAGCGGCTCTGTTCGCTCTCTATCTGAGCGGCTGTTAATTTAACATTGGCTCGTTCTCAAAATGTGGGACCATACACTGCTAAACTTAGTATTTTTAAATGAGAATATACTAAACGTGCATGGTTGCTCGCAGCTGCCAATTTGAGTGTCTCGCTTCGTTTTAAATAAACTTTGAATGAAATGTGCTTAAAATTAGTTTAATAATACTGATTTCTTATTATACACATTTTATTATAATTCCAGTTATAGGCTACAAGTAAGAATAACTATAAAATGTATTTACAATGGTATTTTTATTTACGCTAACAGACAAAAGCTGCTTGTTATGGAACCTAACGGACAATAATTTAAACAATTTGTGTGGCTATAATGCGATTGAAAATGGGAAATGTTGATAAGGTGTAATTATGAACTGGGGACTTTGTTGTCGGAAACCATTGAACCGGCACATTTTGTTATGCCTCAAACTATCGTACATATATGTATTAATATAAAACGTTACGATAAGATAAGACAAATACACACATACTCGCGCATAAAAATTATTAACAAATGAGCAAACTTTTGTGTATGTGACAAAATGTGATTAGTTGCTATTTGGTTTTGTTACGGGCAAGATCTACGTGTGGAGTCGCAATAATTGGAGGAAACAAAACAAAAACTGCACAATTAACAAAGCAGTGGGTGCGAAAGGGAGAAAAGAACAACAGAAAGATGCCGTCATTTAGCGTATCGTTTGTTTCGCTATGCTTAATACTCTCAAGCCTGGTATTAGCTGCAGCAATCACAATTGGTGAGTAGCATTGTTGTTATATAATCCAAGAGCATAATAGTAACTCTCTCTTTACGACTCTCGCTCTCTGACCCATTCTGACTGCAGATGAGCAATGCATGCACTCCATCGACAGCTGTGATCGCTGCCTTAACACTCATCTGGACTGCGCCTGGTGTACAGACAAGGTAGGAACATAAGTGTATTGCATTCCCTCTCTTCATCCTTTCTAATGCTTCGATCGCTCTCTTTGGCAGACATATCAGGTGCGCTCACGGTGTCTTTCGAGAGCGACATTGCTGCGCTTCAACTGCAGCGAAGAGAACATCTATGAGAATCTACCGAAGCAGGAGGTGTTGATAGAGCGGCCGCTTAAGGACTATGAGACCACAGACGAGCAGGCCGTGCAAGTGAAGCCGCAGCTTGTATTTCTCAAATTGGTCAAAGGTGCGTTATCTTATCCATGCTTATCGTGTGCTCTCTCTCTCTCTCTCTCTGGCATTTCGGCTTTGTACATGTGTTCGGTTTGTGTAGAAACACATGTAAGAAGTATTACCTAGACAACTACACACATACATGCTTACATACTTACTACTACAACCACAACCACCCCAATCGGCATTTTTGGACTGTGGAAAATTGTGTCAACGTTTTGTTTGCTTTGCTGATTTGTCACACACCATTTTCTACAGTTTGTTTTGGGTATGAGAACGTGTTGGCATCTATGTGTGTGTGTGTGTGTGTGTAAAAGTGTGCTTGCATGTATGCGTCGCTTATCTGCAATTAGTATGTCTCATTCCCAGTCTCCATATCACTATGGTTTTGTTAGTAATACTACAGACATATATACATATTCCTAAGGCGTGGGAATCTGAAGCGTTCATTGAACTCAACTTGATTATCGTAGATGGACCTAATATACCAATTAGTTGAGCTTAGGTAGCGAATTTATCTAGAAGATAAACATTCTCTTTTAAAGGAGATAAAGATACAGGAAAACATTTGACGTTTATGAGGTGTTGCTTTAGCGAAAGCAAATATTGGGCATTACATTTACTAAACAAACAGCAAATTAAATCCACTCAGAAAGTAGGTAAATATTTTCTGATAGCACTTATCAATTGTGTAGCAGATATAGGACAAAGCAACCTTTTTATCAGGCTACTATACAATTTCCTAGGAAGTTTTTTATGTATATTTTCTGAAGAGTGTGTAATGTTTTTCTTTTTTGGGCCATTCTAAAAAGTATATATCTTAAATCTTGTCATTATATAGAAGAAAATACAACTTTTTTCCCTTTTAGTAATTAATTTTTATAAGTCTTTAAAAATATCAAAATAATGGGGAAACTTAGTAATCAATATAGCATTAAATTATATATTTTGATAAATCTTTTAGATTTGTTTTCAATTAAAATACGGAACTTACAAAGTCTTCATCATATTTTCTGTAATATTATATTTTATTCATTGACACTTTTTTGAATCTTATAAACCCAAAAAATACCAAACTAATTACAATTTTGTGTAGTTTATACGAATAATTTGATCTATAAATATATGTTTTTTAAAGTTTTTTTTTATAATCAACCAAATGAAGATAATTTTGCTGATAAAGCAAAATAACACGAACTTAAAATGAAAACTATTGTTCCGACAGTTTAAATCATAAGGAATAAACCGACATGGTAATTTAAATTAATTGCCAGATATTATGTCCATAAATATGGACAAGAAATGACTGAAAAAACGACTCCCAAGAAAGTTCCAATTGTTTTGCAGCTCATCATTAGTTTGGTCAGGTCAGTGAATGAAAGAAATGTGAGCTAAAGGTAAAGATAAGGCTCGAAAGTTTATTGTCAAATTGGGAGCCATTAAAGAGACTCATCCCAGCTAAATATATGGAGAGAGAAAGAGAGAGAGTGAGGTAGAAAGAGGGAGAGAGATCATTGCATTGATGTCCATTAAAGCGAATTCGAAAAGGGGGCAAAGCGAGTTGCAATTATGCGATGACGAGCAACGGTAGTTGGGGATGGGAAATTGCAGGGAAATGATGAGGGATTAAATGAAGGCAAACATTTAAAATGGGTGCGAACAAGTCGAAGTCCAAAGTGGTAATGAAGGGGTTGCACGATGGCCTTTGGATGCCATGGAATGTAATGTATCTAGAGCAGACAATGCTTAACTACTGCTGCCACTTTTAACACCCTGTAAACGCGTGCTAAATGGGGATTGTTGGGGTATGTTGATGCGTGAACTACTTTTGCCATCCGTCTGCCCGTCTGTCCGAGTGTTTGAAAGTGTTTAACGAAGGTAATTGAAGAGCTAGACATTTGAAATTTCGTACTTAGATAGACTGAATCAATACAAATTTAAAGGTGTATCACTTAAATATACACAGAAAACAATTGTTTATAATTCAAGAACAAATTCAGAATCAAGACGAAACAATATCATAATTTAAGCTGGGAAGTGAAGCTAAAGACAGTACCATAACTTTTTTTAAATATTATATATTCCTAATTTGGAGAACATATTCCGAATTCAGAAATGCAATTTATGTTGCATTTAAACACTGAACAAAAATATCAAATATAGATTAAATATTAATCAATATATTTATTATATCACTTTTCATTCTATATTTAGTAATCGACTTGGATATAATTTTATATATAGATACACTTCTTCTTCTAAAAAGCTAGAAGTTTAAATCCAGGAAGGATTCGCCACATCTTTCGATTAAAATATTTTCGAACTCGATCTTTTTTACTAGTTCTTAGGGCATTTCTTAGTCTTGCGGTATTAACTACTGCACTTTAATTTCATTCTTTTTTTTGCCAATACGCGAACGAGTATAACAGTCTATAAAACAGCTCGTAAATGAGGAGTGGGGAGCAGTTAACCCTTGGCTTTACAGCAGCAGTAAACCCCTTTTTGTTTTTGTTTTCTTTTTTTCTGCTTTTTTCTGTGTGCTCGCCACTCGTCAGGCAACACGCAACGCCTCAAGCTGAGTTACCGGGCGGCACGCAACAACCCACTTGACTTGTACGTGCTGATGGACCTCACTTGGACAATGCGCGATGACAAGGATACGCTGGAGAAGTTGGGCGCGGAGCTGACACAAACGTTGCACAATCTAACCGACAATTATCGCCTCGGCTTCGGCTCCTTCGCCGACAAACCCGCCATGCCCATGATAATGTCACAGCATCGAGACAATCCCTGTGCCGCCGAACGCGAGATATGCGAGCCAACCTATGGCTATCGTCATCACCTGCAGCTCACCGAGGATGTCAAAGCATTCACAGCGGCTGTGGCGGGCAGCAAGATTACCGGGAATCTGGACAATTTGGAGGGTGGCCTCGATGCTCTGATGCAGGTGATTGTCTGTCCTGAAGAGATTGGCTGGAAGCAGCAGGCGCGTAAAGTCGTCATCCTGGTCACCGATGGCTTCATGCACTTCGCAGGCGATGGCATCTTGGCGGGCATTTCCCAACGCAATGATCGTCAGTGCCATTTGAATGCAGATGGCGAATATACGGGCTCTTTGATCTATGATTATCCCTCGCTGGAGGAGATCTATCGGGAACTGTTGCGGCGCAAGATTAATGTCATCTTTGCGGTCACCGAACACGTCTTTGGCACCTACAAGGAGCTCAGCGGACTCATGAAGGAGATCAGCAATGTGGAGATCTTGAGTGCGGATTCATCCAATATTTTGCAACTGATCGAAAAGAGGTGAGTTGAAGGCAGTGAAAAGCAGTAAAATAATATAGCTTGATTTAAAGAGTATTTCCCACGTATAATTTGAAATAATAAGAGCTCAATTTAAAAACTATTCCTTAAACAAAATTTAAGCTAAAATAATACGATATCAATTTAAAACTTTTCCTTAAAAAGTTCCTCTTATTCATTCTTAAAAATAGGGAAAGCCTTGTCAATATTAAGAGAAATTCAAAAAGGAAATTACCTTTATTTAATCTATTGAAAAAAATATATATAAAGAGATTGTTATCTTGATATCTTTATATTGAAAGAAAGAAGTCCTTGTGATAAATAATGCATTAAAATTATTGATAATATTACAACTTTTATTTTCTCTATTCGTATGCAAATTTTTAATTATTTCAATTATTCACTTTCTATTTAATATTTTTCCCCTATTTTATTGTATATTTTTGTTTATTTGACTTTGTAAAATATCTTTCCATAGATAATTATACAAATGGTAGTATATTTAAGTTGAAATTGTATTTTATATTGTATTTATACGGCATTAATTGTTTAGCTTTATTTAGCTTTTATCATTTAATCTGATTTCTATTCTTTCACTACAGTTATGCGAGTTTTATAAAGCGCACTCAGTTTGGCGACAATAGTCCCGATTTTATAGAGATGAAGTATTTCACAGACTGTGCTGGACAATTTCCATCGTTGCGTGAACGCAGCTATTGCAACAATGTAAAAATGGGCAAGGAAATCGAGTTCTATGTGAACATAACGCTTAAGGATTATCCGCCTGATGGAAAGCTGGTAAGTATTCAGAAAAACAACAAGAATACAAAAATAGAAAACAAAACTGAAACGTTACAAAATTTAACCGAAAAAGGAAAAAGCCGAAAACTGAATACTAAAGCAAATTAAACATTATAGAAAATTAAATGCTTGACACAATAATTAAAACGAACAACCGAAAAACGAAGTTCTTAAATCCAAACTTTATAAAACTGTAAGTTCGGTATGCCTTTAACTAAGAAAATGTATTTTAAATTTAAAGCAATTCAAAAATATTAAGAGTCGAAGTTTTAAGATTTTACATAAAACATAATAATGCAAAGTATGCAACGAAAATCTTGCATTTATAATGTTTTAAGATCCAAGCTTATTTAATGATCTGATTTGCAGATTGAAATTGTATTTCAAGAACTTATTCTCAAGAATTGAAACTAAAAGATTTTTTTTGTTATTTTTACAGTTTAAGTTTTTGTTGTATGAAGAGCTAAAACATTATTATACCCGCTACCCATAGGGTAGAAGGGTATTATAACTTTGTGCCGGCAGGAAATGTATGTAACAGGTAGAAGGAGGCATCTCCGACCCTATAAAGTATATATATTCTTGATCAGCGTTAACAGCCGAGACGATATAGCCATGTCCGTCTGTCCGTCTGTCAGTCTGTCCGTCTGTGTGTCTGTCCGTCTGTCCGTCTGTCCGTCCGTCCGTATGAAACACTGGATCTCAGAGACTATAAGAGGTAGAGCTATAATTTTTTTTGACAGCATTTGTTATGTTTGCACGCAGATCAAGTTTGTTTCAAATTTTTGCCACGCCCACTTCCGCCCCCGCAAATCAAAAAAATCGAATAACAAGCGTAATTTTAAAGCTAGAGTTGCGAATTTTGGTATATACAATATTTACTATAGTAGTTATGATTCCTGAAAATTTGGTTGCGATCAGATAAAAATTGTCGAAGTTATTAAAAAAATACTTTTGTATGGGCAAAAACGCCTACTTACTAGGGGTCTTAGTTGCTTTGGCTGACAATCTGGTATATTGTGCCGTCTATGGTATATTTTGAATGCGGTACTATGTCGATAAACCAAATATACCATTTGGTATTTTTTAGTATTTTTGCAGTATATTTGGTATATTTTGAGAAAATACCGCAAAATATGTTTCTTTTATTCAAAATGGGTAGCGGGTATCTCACAGTCGAGTACACTCGACTGTAGCTTTCTTACTTGTTTTTATTTATTTTTTGTTACTCAGATAAAAAAAACTATGAACTGAATTTCTTCGACTACATATATTTACTTTTTTTCATAAAATATTTTACATATATTTTTTTCGGAATTTCGGCATATACAATAATAGCTATAGTCTTTGTGATTCTTGAAAATTTGGTTGCGATCGGATAAAAATTGTCAAAGTTGTTAAAGAAATTCTTTTGTATGGGCAAAAACGCCTACCTTCTAGGGTTCTTATATGCTTTGGCTGACAATCTGGTATATTGTGTAGTCTATGGTGTATTTGTAATGGGGTACCATATCGATATACCAAATAAAGCATTCGGTATATTCTCAGTATTTTTGTAGTATATTTCTGGTATATTTTGAGAATAATATTGCAATATTTTGCTTTTATTCAAAATGGGTGGCGGGTCTCTCACAGTCGAGCACACTCAACTGTAGCTTTCTTACCTGTTGTATATTACTTAGAAAAAAAGGGATAATATAATATAATATATTATTTTTTATTTCTTTATATTAAGAACTCTACAATAATTCATACAATTCGTAGAATCACAAAATACGCGTGGAGGAGGCATCGTTGAGCGAGTATATCGACATCAATGTGGAGTTGCAGAGACCGTGTCCCTGTGAGGAGGAACCTCAACCGGATGATGAATACGGACGGTTTCAGTGCGAAGACAATGGATACTTGAATTGCGGCATGTGCTTCTGCGACGAGGGCTGGACGGGAACTTTCTGCAACTGCCCGACGGATCCGACAAATGCGACGACCAATGAGGCTCTACTCAAGACCTGTCGCATTCCCCTCGACAAACTGGGAAAAACGTTGTCTGAGCAGGTGTGCTCCAATCATGGCGAATGTGAATGCGGTACCTGCAGCTGTGATCCTGGATACACGGGCAGCTTTTGTGAGTGCCTTGAGTGTCAGGATTGCGATCCGGAGCGTGCCGAATGCTATTGCGGTCAATGTGTGTGCAAAGATGGCTGGAATGGGACTCGCTGCAATTGCAAAGTGTCGACGGACGAGTGCAAAGGACCCACGGGAGAAATCTGCTCGGGACGTGGCAGCTGCGAATGTGGCGCTTGCGAATGCCAAGAACCGTACCTGGGCGTCTTTTGTGAGATCGATGCGGAGAAAGACAACAAATTGTGTCTGTTCTACGAACCGTGTGTGACGTGTCTCATCGAAAAGAAACAAGGCATGGATGGCTGCAAGAATGAGACCGAAGTGTGCTCCAGTGCCGAGTCCCCCGAGGGTTTCACCTACGTGTTTGTCCCGGAACTCGAGACGGATGAAAAGTGTTTGGTTCGCATCGTCAACAAACATGGCATTCAATGCGATAGTTATTTTGTGTATCGTGTTGTGGAGCATGTCAATTACTTGGCCATTCAAGCTGTCAATTGTGAGCCAACGAATTATTATGCTGTCTTTGGTTTCATTTCGCTGATCACTCTGATCCTCGGTCTGACGATCATTTGGCTCTTCTGGTGTTGTGTCCGCGCTAAAGATGCTCGGGAATACGCGAGATTCCTCGATGAACAACGAAATAGTGTTCGACACGAAAATCCCATCTATAGAGATCCCATCGGACGCTATCAAGTGCCAAAGGCGTTGAGCTTGAAGCACGACGAGAATCCTTTTGCCAGTTGAGAGCATAAAAATAAGTTGACTGTATTAACTAGTCTTAGTCTTAGTCACTGAAGATGATGAACATGAAACAAAGATTTAGTTTAGACTGTTTTGTAAATGTATCTAAAGTTCGATAAGCTTACATTTCTACATTTGTTTATAGTTTTAAATTTTCCTTTAATGAAAGATAAGACTTTAAATTGAACAGAGAATGAATTGCTAGATAATAAGTATGAAAATTAAAAACATCTTAAGCTTTTAATGTTTTCAAAAATGCAATATAGCATTTAGTCTGACATAGGCACTAGATATATCGAAAACAAATTCGATTTTGCTGAACAAATCATACGATTTTCTCAAAGAAAATATCAGTAATTTTGAAATTTAATGTATTCATAAATTATTTTATAAGTATTTTATTTTGATACCCAGAATAATAATTGTTTTTCAAATTATTTACTAAAGATTATTTTAATAGAATATGTTTTTAAAATTAAATTTATATGTAAATTACTTTTTATACGTTTAAATTTGATAAGCAGTCATTATATTTTATTCATTTTAATTTTTATAATTCTTTATTTTTAAAATTATTTTAAAAGCAAATACTTTGTTAATTGAAATATAAATTGAATAGTGTTTTTTCTTGTAAATGTTTTTGTATAATTTTTGAATTCAATTTATTTATAAATTATTTTTTATATATTTAACTTACGCAGTCATTATTCTTTATGTATTTTATTTTTAAATTATTATATGATCATTTTTTAATTATTTTTTATAATTGAAATATAAATTAAATTGTGAATTATGTTTGTTTCTTATTAAAAATATGTTTCTTAAATTGCAAAAGATTTTTTTATTTTTTTTTTATTTTGAGTCATTTTGGATTTCCTAGAAAAGAAAATATTTATAAGATTATTTAGCTCAAATGTTTGCCAAAGTTTTGTATTTCTGTATTTCAATAAAACTGCCAGTTGTAATTTTTATAAACTTTTTCTTTAATATATTTTCTTTAGCAATAATTATTCGATAAATTAAACATACAAGTTTTATAAAACTAATCCTTCGATGCACACACAAAGTAAATTAAGCTAAGAAAAATTGCAAGATATTTGACAGTTCGTAAATTTAATATAAGGCTTAAAGTTATAGACAAAAGTATTTCGTTTGAATTTGTTGTTCGAGTAAGAAAATTTGCAATTTTGTACAATTATTTATTATAATGTTTTATCTACGGCAAAAATTGATTGAAGAAATCACGCGGCCTAAGCTTAAAGTATTAACATAAGTACATATAAAGTCCCAACATAAAAACAAAGAGTTACAAATAGATTAAAGACTACAAACCCAAAAAAGAAAATGCGCTTTTTATGATTAAATTTAAGTGACTAACTGAGAGATGCTCAGTGAATGTTGTTTTTTGTGTGTGTTTTGTACAAAAATTAGAGAACTAATTGCATGCGCTTTATAGCGGAGGCCTTTGCATAACTAAATGTAATATCACTAGACTCGTAGCTTAGAATTAGTAAATGTGCGTGTGACCACGAAACCATCCTCAAAGCCAGCCTCACAGAGAGAGGAGGAGGAAAAATGCCAAAAACACAAATTCAATTACACACACATAACTCGTAAAATGCAAAAAAAAAGAGGCAGGCAGAGGGGCATTCGCTCGGTGTGTGCTCAAAGCACCCGCTCCCCCAGTGACGGTGTCCGCTGGATGAGCATCGAGGGTGATTTGGCCGGCAACGTGACGCTGGCGCTGCTCAGTTGCGCATCGAGGGCGGCCATGTCCGCGGCGGTGGTGGAGGAAATGATGCTGCCATTTACCTTGCCACTGCCATTGCAACTGACGATTGTGGCACTCGCTTGTGAGCTAGGCAAACCATGGGGTGAGGCATCAGGCACAAGGCGACGCAACAAGCCGCCCACACAACCCCAGGGGAAGGTCCTGCAGAGAGAGAGAAAAAAGAAAATATGAGAGAAATGGTAAAGGTAAATGTTATGCATTATTAAAGTGAAGCACATTAAAGCTAGACCATTAGCCATGGCCAAAAGAGGGAGAAGAGAAGGGATGGGGAAGGGGAAAATGTAACCACACACATCTCAGTTGCTGCGATTTACAAATGGGTAATAATTCACAGTTTGAATAGTCATCCTGTGCATGAATGAATGACCCAAGCTCCATGCACTTGGCTCCATTCTGATAAGTCGCCATCATGTAAATGGGTAACGAGGTAACCAGGAAACGAGGTTCGAGGGTTCGGGCTGCATTTTCAAGACAATAAAATCTAATTGGATTTACTTATGGGCTGGGTGGGGCGCATGTTTAAATTATTTGCATTCAAATGGAGCAACATTCTCTCAGTGGCTTTAATTTGCTAAGTAAACGTGACAACAGAGTAGGCAAAGCTTGAATTTCTTAAATGCTATGCTGACTTTTTCAATTAAATTAAGTGAATTTGTTGCATTAAAATAATTCTAAATAAGACTATTTATAGAACAGTCAATGCAATGTAGATTCAATTTGATGTTCTTAAATAGGCAAGGGAATTTTATTTTATTTGGTGGTCTAATAAATTCTGATTTTCTTTTCTTGTTAGCAAGTGAGTTTGTTAAAGTCAACTAATACTTATATTTTTAAATGTTTAAAATTCATTAAATTTCAGATTTTTAATTAAATTAACAGTATTTTACTATTTTAGTTTTTCATTTTAAATATAAATTGCAGAAGATTAATTAATATATTTTTTTTATTTATAAAAAGAATTGCAATTCTGAAAAAGTCAATCAAATTTGTGTATTTGTTTGTTAACTAATGAGCTTGTAGAATTAAATTAACACAAATTTCTGTAGTTTGCTCAACCTCAATTATACATTCAAATTAAATCAATAATGTTTTTCTATAGTTTTCATTAAGTAAGTCTATTGCATTTATTTAACTTTAAATTTTCAAATATTTAAGGAACACGTAATTGAAATTTCGTTTATAAGAAAGAAATTTTGATTCTTCCAATAAAATTAATTCAATATTACTTTAGTTTTCTATGAAGTGAGTTTACTTAATTAAAATAATAAGAATACTTTCAGTTATCGAAAAGTTAATTCAATGCTATTTAAATTAAATGTATTCTGTTCTGCGTTACTTTTTTTAAGGTGAGTTTTGTTTTAGAAAGATTACTTGCAGTGTTGGTAGACTTAATATCAACTTTTGTTATTTTTAATACAAATTAAATAAAACAGATTTTTTTACTTTTCATTAGCTTAGCATCATTTGATTGAATTCGTATTTGTTGAATATAATTTCTTTATTTAATTAAATACATACATATATATTAATTATGGTTGAAAGAGCAACAACCTTTTGTTATTTGTTGATTACGTTATATCAGTTTATTTTTCAAAATCTAAATTTGTTGAACAATAGCTCAAATTTTTTATTGTTGTATTCAACTTATGTATTTACTTGATTTCATTTTTTTACTTCTTTGTTCGTTTAGCGAACAAGTTAATGAAATTCGATAGGCATAAAAAGTTTATGACACAATAATAATAAAATTAATGTGATATTGATAATTAAATGTATGTTGCTTTTAAAATGGTTTCATAAGTCCAAATTTGTCAGCAAGACAATCTGAAGTTGAATATATTTTCATTATTTTTGGTTAATACTTGTTATTTTAAATTCCATTAAAAGCAAACGCATAATGAATACTAAATATATATTCCTACCGATTTTTCTTTGAATGCAACAAACTGTCTAGACTTTAATCAAGTTGTATGCTCAACGAAATTAACATGCAATAAGCTAAGCTTGCCATTTCCTTTGAGAAGTCTCGATAAGACAAATACTTAAGCGTAGGATGTGGTTATGGGATGCCATTTGGGACCCTCATTAAGCATATAATGGAGAGTATGTTTGTGTGTTTTACTTACCACTTGAGCGACAGCAGGAACTTGAGGAAACCAGGGATAACCGCAAGTTTCTCGTTCTTCTTAATCGCCGAAATGACACGATCGGCCACATCGTTGGGATTCAATGTGGGCACCCATCTGTAAAGGGGAAGAGTGAAGAGTGAAAACAACATGCAACATGCCACGCCCCTAATCGCAGTGCTTACCTGGCATTCACATCATCGAACATTCCAGTTGCCTGGATGAAGAAGGGACAAATGCAGGTGGTTTGAATGTTCGTGTGTCCAAGGACTTCAAGCTCCAGACGCAGCGCCTCATCAAAGCCAACCTATAATTATATTATTAAATGTATGTAGTGAAAATACATTTAGCCCGACACTGTATTATTTGCATGAGAGCGTCGACTTACCGCTGCAAATTTACTGGCACAATAATCGACCAATTTGCTAATGCCAACATGGCCAGCAAGTGAAGCGATCGTCGCGATGTGTCCTCGTTCTTTCTCGATCATTTTGGGCAAGAATGCTTTTGTGGTCTGTAAAAATAAACCGGTAGTTAATTTCAGTTATTCAGTTAATCGTTTCATGTAACTAACCCAAAAGTGTGCCATAACATTCACATTGAACGAACGCTCGATCAGATGGTCCGGAGTATCCAACAGATGCAGGCCAGACACAACGCCAGCGTTGTTGATCAGCAGTGTAACCTGTCGAGTGGTGAATATGTAAGTAGGTAAGTAAGTAGTGAGTAGAACATATACCATACATAAAATACAACGTTTAGTGCACATTTTGTACATTTTTCATTTTTATGCTCGGCCATTAACATTTACTTGGCCTGAGTGCCACATAAATTTTTACAAAAAATAATTACTTTTTTTTCCTCTTTGCAATTTGCATGCTGAGGAAATTGCGCAAGTTGCGTTGGTCGAGGCATTGATAGAACTTTTAACTAGGTTACAGCTGTGGTTAATTAACGTTTCAATTCGTATATATTCACAGCTTAAGCCAGTTTTTTTTTGGGCATAAATATTTGATTTATTTAAGTGGCGAATTTGAATTGATTTTTGACTACTACAGAAGTTTTAATAATGAAGCTGAGAATAAATTGTTATTACTTAAAGTTATTTTCTTTAATTGATTTGCTAATCTTTATTATCAATAATAAAAATGTTGGGGGCATAATTTTCTCGCAATTTAAGCCATTTTTTTTGGGGTTGAATATTTGATTGAAGTGGCTAAATTAAATAAATTGTGAATAATGCAGAAGCTTAATAAATGTAGATTAAAATGTGTAAACAGTTTTTTGTTTAAAAATCTATGCTTGAATTGATTTGGGTATTTACATTTACTATTTATAAAAACAAATTTGTGGATATATTTTTTAGTTTTTGGACATAAATATTTGATTTATTGAGATGACAAATTTTATTGATTTTAGACTCTTGTTGAAAATTGTACACTTTTAATGTTTTATTACTTAAGAAAAACTTTTGTATGGAAAAAATGCTTATTTACTATGGGTCTTAGTTGCTTTGGCTGATAATGGGATATACCATATTTCAGTACTTTTTGGTATATTTGTAATGTACCATATTTCAGTACTTTATGGTATATTTTTAATGCACTACTATATCAATATATCAAATAAATCATTTGGTATATTTTAGTATTTTGTGGTATATTTTGACACGTTTAGTGATTTTTAGTATATTATGAAGGGATGTGAATATGTATATATAATATGTATATATAAATTATGACAATTTAATTTATATTTGACTACTTTCAAATTAAATAAATGAAGCTATTTTCCTGAACTATAAATGTATACATAATTCGTTCATTTTTTTTTCTTAATTTAGTAAAATTTGATATTAATTGAATGTAACTTATTTATGGCGTATTTTTCTTTGCGAAAATGAAACAAAGTTTTCGTTTATTTTGCAACAATTTTCGGCTGGTGAAATCGAAGAGCTTAACATCATTTTAGATGCATCAAAGCATACACAAATTGTAAAAATAAAAGATTTAATTGTAACATGTCAAGGTCTAATTGCAAATATTGCGAAAATATGATTTCAACCGCAATGAAAACAAAACGCGACGTTGTTGCTAGTTAAATTCAGAAAAATACAAAACTACAACTGTGTGTGTGTGTGCAAAACAAAATCAGGCCACAGTAAGTTCAAGTGCAGCGAGCAAAAAAAAAGCGCTCCAGAGGAGAAGCGAGGCGAGACGAAAGCGGGTCGGGTGCGGGTCACACATTGCGTATGCGCAATTTCAAATTGCGAGCAACCGGCTAAAGCATTTAACGAGGCGTGCATTAAAGCCAGAGCAACTACAACAGGCAGAGGCTATTAAAAATATTAAATGTAATATTTCAATGACCAGACAAAAACATCATCAAGAGGAAAACAACAACATAAGCAAATGAAAAACAATAACAATAACAAAAACAAGCCAACAACCAAAAAAAAAAACTAAAGCAACGAGTCATCTGCATAACGCATGACTTACTAAGCACTTAAATGTTTTTGCTACTGTTTTTTACTATACCCTCTACACATCGAAATAGTTTGGAAATTACTGAAGCAAAAGCGAATATCAAAAAAACAGGAAATAATCGCAAAATAAATAAATAAAAAGGTGTTTGCTATGGCCAAATATTTTAATGATGCGTTCAAAATTTATGTTTATTATTATAAAAAAATATTAAGAAAATCCGATTTTATAGCGCATATCTTAGTCAAGCATTCCCTGAATTACTTTTTTAGTTTTTTTCCTTTGCAGTTTTCTTTTTCATCATTTTTTTATACTCTCGTCAGTTCGTTTTGGTTTCAGCTTTGTAATTATATAACTCGTTGAAGCCGCTAAAAAACTGTTGTAGTATCTTTTGTTATTATATAATTCTTGTTTTTTGATAACTTTATTGTGTTCTAGCTTTTTTGGTTTCTGCTTGAATTTCTTGCTTAATTTGAAAACATTGTTTTCCTATGTTTGAATAATGATTTATGTGTTGTTATTAAACTTGTCAGAGCGTTAATGTATTATTTGGAAATTGCCGTTGGCGAAGCGTAAAAAGTGTTGAACCCTTGTAATGATGCGCTATTATACTTTAGAATAATTAACTCTGAATTAACCAGAATTAACTTAAAAAATTATACTTCGAATGAAATTAAATAGCGTGTACTTTTAAGAGTGGCTATTTAAATAATAAATATGTTTTTTTTTTCTATAATTAGGCAGTTATTAAGTAAAGAAATTCAGAAGATAATAAATAATTAGCAGATAAATTTTAAATGTTGTTTAGGTGAACGACATTTAGTTTAATCATTTTTTTTTAAGAATAATATGTTCAATATTTTATTTAGATATATTTTGAGCTGGCTTTATTTTACAATTCCAATAATAAAGAGCGTTGGTAATTTCTTTAACTATTTTGTGAGCTATTTCTTTGATAGTAAACAGTTTAGTATAAAATAAAAATTGGAATAGATTTAATTCTTTTGTTGTTCAACAACATGTTGATAAATTAATTTTACAGAGTAATTTGTTTCATATTTGATTTCAATAGATATTTTTTAACCTGGCTTTTTTAACTAGTTTCTTAAAGGTTAAAATTTAACTTGAAATATTCAAAAGAGCGTTAATCGTTTATTTAAATTATGTTATTTTATTTTAGTTGACTACAAAATACAAAACTAAAGGAAGTTTTATTTCTTTGTTGCTGAACAACACTGAGCTGCATTCATGTTTAAAAAATAATTTGTTCAATGTTTGATTTATTTAATTATTTACTGAAAAACTAATATCAATTTTAAGGTATCAATATCGAAAAAAGTTATATTTAAATGATGTAGTTTAATTTTAGTTTTAAACATTTTACTATTAAGAAACTAGAAGTTGAATTAATTGTAAATTAATAATTTATTTAATAATACCTTTCAGACTGACCTTTTTCAATTATTTACTGAAAATCTAACATAGAGTTTGAGGTGTCAATGTCGCAGCTGTGCTAATTATTTATTCAAATATTTGGCAAGCTATTTTTAAATGATGTAAGCTCGTTTTAATTAGCAAACAGTTGGCTATACAATTTCTAAAATAATGCAAACAAAAGCTACGCTTGGCGCTTTAGACTATGAAACCTTGAAATAAGTCAACGTTCGCTAAAAGTTTTAACTAACTTAAACAAAAGTTCTAATTACTCCGAAAATTTAAGCAGTTAATTAGTGGTTAAAATGTTAACTTGTCACGTGCCACTAAAAAGAGTTCAAAGTAGTGTTCAAGTGAAATGAAATAAAACACAGCAAAACAATTGAATATTTTTGGTGTTTGCAGAGTTTCAACAGTTTTGCATGCATTTGCTAATCATATTAGCAAGCATTTACGAATGCATTCACAGTGATAATGAATGCCATGACACGCTTTTGTGTTGCAAACAAATGTGGCAAACCTCAGCCAAAAGCCAAAAGACTGACAACGTTATCATATCGGACCTGAAAGATTTATAAGATGCGCCCAGTTCGCGTCACAATTAGTGCTTGCAATTTTTATGCACTTTTAATGTGAGCCAAATGGGCGCGGCTCGGCCTCAGTCTTCGCTCGTGCCGGTTGCGATTAATTTGAATGGGTCTGCGAGAAAGGCTTGTGGAGAGCTGCTGCTGTTGCCTCTGCTCCATATTGTGATTAATTGGCAGTTGCAACGCAAGTGGCAACCTGTTTGAAGACCCGATCTTAACATTTCTCAAGGTTGCCAGCGGACAACAAAGATGCGTTCATGCATACGAAATGCCACTTCACTTCTCTCTCTCTCTCTTTCTGCTGCCGACTAAATTTATGACATAAATATGCATAAATGTGTTGCCGTGGGGCGTGGCATGCTCTGCAGTAGAGTGTTGGGCCTACATGTGTTTCTTCTTCTAAAACAAAAAACAGCACAAGAGAACAAAACAAAAAAAAAGGGTTCTTTGGCCATTAAACGCCCCTCAACAAACAATTATGTACAACGAGTTTGGACAGCTCGACTATTTTGTCTGCCACATAAAGCGCTCAACTGTGAACAGCAATTACTCGAGTTTTATGCTTCAATTGTCGCCATGAATGCGGCACAAGATATATATTTTGTATACAACACAACTATTTGTACTTACATCACCGACTTCTTCTCTGATGACATCGGCTGCTTTGTAGACCTCTTCCTTCTTTGATATGTCCACCACGTAGCCTTTGCAGTAGCCGCCCGCCTCTTCAACAATTTCACAGGTCTCCGCAATGCCTGAAAAATATTTTTGGGAAAATATTTAGACATTGCTCTATGTGAATGCATATTTGTTTTTGTTTTTTTTTATTTACCCTTTTTGTTAATGTCCCAGATGATGACTTTGGTGCCCATTTTGCCGAGTCTTTCGGCCAGCAGACGACCAAGTCCATTGCCGCCACCTGTGATTAAGGCAATGTCCGTGTTCAGTTCCTTCTCAGGATAGCCAAAGGCAATATAATAGAGGTCCTGTAAGATAGAGAGAGATAGGCAAGCACATGTCAGAAAGGTGTTGATAATTGCACAGGAAGTGAGTAAATTAATTTTATAATTATATGTTAAGGTGGGAATTCAGTATTTCTTACTAACAACTTGTTGCAAAATAATTACACAATTTGAGCAACGTGAAAATGTCAAATGTGAGCAAGTTTGTTGCCTAAGTCTTTTGTTTTCGCCTTCAGCCATTCTATGTGACTTTCTTACCACCGCAATATTGAAATAGTACACGTATGCAAATTTGACTTTTACAGCGAGTACAAATGGCCAGCATAAATGGGCAAACAAAAGCGGCATGACAATACGGATTGTCATGCAGTTGACGGTAGCGTGTTAATAGACACCAAATTTGACGCCTCTGTGCGTGGCAAACACTTGAAATTCATTTTCAAAAACGTCTTTTCGGCTCTGTTAACTTGTGTTTTGTGTTGTGTTTTGTGTTTCCTCGTCTCTGCTTCTTTTTGTTGATTTAGTATCAATAAGCTGTCAACATTTATGACTCGCACGTCTGCATTGTCGCATAAACATAACAAAAGACGCTCGACACAACACAATAATATTAACATAACATTTTTTTGTACATTTCGAGAAAAAAATATATCGTTATAAAAAAATTAAACTGAGAAAAACGACAGAATTGAAGACAGTAGCACTTTCCTCTCCCTCTCTCTGCCTGTTTTTTTGGCTGACGACCGGAGGCGACTCATAAATTTTGTTCGTGCCACACGCGACGACAACATCGCTGACGCTGGGCTCTGGTTTTAAGCTGCGACTTTATTTTTGGGGTGCAACAAAAGACAGACAGACAGTTTTAAGAGAGCCGGTCAGCCAAGCCGAGCCAAGCAGCTCCTGTCTTAGGGGCCAGGCTGGCAAGCGTGTCCAATTATTTTGACATTAACAATGAATGTGGCGCAACGTGGCTGCTGTTGTTATACCCTCGACGTGTGCGAGAGAAGATTAACAATTTATTGCGCAAAAAGTGTTGAAAGAAAGAGCTGGTAGAAAATTAAACAAATTGAATATTAAATCTAAACTTTAAGCAAATGTATAAATTTACTTTTAAAATTTTGTCGCTTTTTTTGGTACAAAAATATTAAAAAATATATCTTAACATTTTAAGCAAATATTCAAATTTATTTTAAAACTTTTGTCGCTTTTTTTTGGTAGAAAAATATTTAAAAAAAACTTCTCTACATTTTAGGAAAATATTTAAATTTATTTTAAAACATTTGTCACACTTTTCAGTGAATAAAAAATCACATTTCCAAATTTTTAGCAACTATTTTTTTTTTACTTTTTTTACTTTAATTTGACGTTTTTTTTTGGTAGAAAAATATTCAAAAAAAACTTCTCTACATTTTAGGAAAATATTCAATTTTATTTTAAAACTTTTGTCACATTTTTTGGCAGAAATATTAAAATTGAGTGAATGAAAAATCACGTTTCTTAACTTTAAGCAAATATTCAAACTTTTAAACTTTTATCACTTTTTTCTGGTGGAACTCTTGAAATTTAATGTATGAAAAACACTTTTTCTAAATTCTGAGCAAATACTCAAATTTACTTTTAAACCGTTTGTCACATTTTGTATGATAGATATACAAAAATTAAATGTATGAAAAAAACACTTTTCTAAATTTTACGCAAATATTCAAGATAACTTTCAAACCTTTGCCACATTTTTCTGGTATTGTACAAAACAGTCAAATTCACATTTAAACATTAAGAGAAATTTTTGCATACTTTGCGCAACTCTTTTCGGTTGACTTTTTTCAGGGTATTTTTCCGTCTTGATCTCAACTCTTCTGCTAGCCTCTGCTTAGCTGTCGCTTATAACTGTTTGGCCCCCAAAAAATGACAAGAGCGCATAAATAATACGAAATTTCATTAAAGGTAACATGTTTGCTGTGGCTGTGGCTGTCGCTGTTGATGTGATGATGATGATGAGTTGCTTCTTTCACTTGTTGCCCTGTTGACAGACATTTTGTCACATAATTGAACATGCAATTCGCTAAATTTTTGTGTTTTCTTTTCCTCTTCTTTTTTCGACATCAACAAGGGCAGGAAGCCGGCAATTATAATTTATGCACAACAAGATAATAACTTTAATAAATTGTGCTCCGATTTATGTCACAAGATAATTTTTGCATTTTTTGTTGTCTCTTTATTTCCATAATTTCATCGAAATGTTGCTAAGGAAACACGCATGCAAAAAGCCAAAAATCAAATCCATTTAAATAGTTAATTTCGCATTTGCATTTTACAATTTCATTGTCAAGTTTCATTCGCATTTTTGTATTTCTGCATAAATCTTGGCACGGAAGTCAATCCTATAGAAACACAAAAAATTCTATAACGTTTATTGTTCTCTGTCTAGTTCTATGGCTAATAAACTCCAATCGTGACTTGCCATATGTAAATGCTCGCAAAATGATAGACGAAAAGACGAAAAAATCCCCAAAGACGACAGACAGACTTAGACTGGAGTCACATATATGCTTTGTCATCTGAACAACAAAAATATAAAAGTAGAAATAATAATTTTTCACTTTGTAAGACGACAAGAAACCTGCCGAGTCAGCATCGAACTTGAAGGGTTTATTGGACTGTTTGTCGTTTTATTTGTTGTTAGATTGTGTCTGATGGCCAAGGTGAATTTGTTGACCTTTGTAAGAAACGGAAAAGTACCAAAGTTTTAAAATAGTTTGCTGCATGCTTCAAATGCAAGAAATAAGAACTGGTCAAATGAAGTGGAATTTTTTTGTTAGAAACTAAATTCAAAGTATTTTTAGTACACTTCAGATAAGCCATGGAAGTTGACATTGAATACTTAAATATGTATGAGCTTGTTTAATAATAATAAAATGAATTGTAATTTAAATAATCTTCTTCTCAATAAAATAATGTGTAGCGAAGCCAATCATAAAATACTGTTCAATAAAAGTCTCTAAACTCTCATTTTTAACCTCATCTTTAACTTTAAATTTTAATTTAAATAATCTTCTATTTTTAACACATTCAATAAAATAATGTGTACCAAAGCCAATCCTAAAATACTGTTCAATAAAAAACACTAAACTCTGCTTTTTTACACCTCAACTTTAACTTTAGTTCATTACCTCTGTTTACTTCAACAACATAACTACAACTTAACTTACTAATTGCCTGTCTGCCAGCAACTCCCGCATTCTATTGATTCACCATCAGCATCTTCTTCTTCACAATTACAAGACCCGGCTGAGGAATCTTAAAAAACAAACTCTCTCATAATCATTAGCTGCTCATTAGCTTGGCTACAACTTGAATAAACATTTAAACACGACTCTTAGAATTAGCAAACTCTTTCTAACTGTATACGTATTTAACTCTGCCGCTTGGCGGGAGTTTGGAAATCTTGCGTAATTATGCTAATTCAAACAGAAAAAAAAACAAGAGAGAAAAAACGAAAAACACAAAATGCCATTAAAGAGCAGACAAAGCGAAACTACGTATTATCGAAGTTAGCAAAGAGCTTGATGATAACTTCTAAAAAGGCGGCGTTTCCAACATCGCAAGGAACGAGTAATAATCAAATGTTTGTTGTGTTGTGCGGTGTTTTTGTTGTGCTTAGCGCAAAGCTTAATGGCAACATGAAAACTTGTTTGCTTGCGTCCGGGGGAGAATTGCGAAAATTCCAAATCTAAGCGACTCACGTCGAGCCAGGTGATTCTAAGCCAGCTGAAAGTGAAACTGCTTGCTGCCGGCCAGACAGCTCCAAGTGTCTTGCCCAACAACAACATAGTTGTGGCAGTCTCTCTATCTCTCTCTCTCTTTCTACACTGCACTGCACTCAACTCCACTTTATTCAACACGATCCGAATCCGAATGTAGTCAACACAACTGTAAGACTCAAGACTCGAGACTCGAGTCGACTTCACTCGACAGCTGGCCAACGTAATTGGCCGTGCAATAAGAAGTCTTATTATTATTTTTCTCGTTGAGCGTTAAATGTTGAGCGCTTTTCATTGAGCTGCTTAAATACAAAAGACTTAAGACACGAACTTGCATTGTGCACCACTGTTGCAATTTCCATTTGGCTGCCATTCACACACTCACGGCTCAATTGTGACCTTCTTTGCCATCTACACTTGCATTGTATACACAAGAAAACAAAACCAAATAAATATATAAAAACAAATGAAAAACGAGCCTCGAAAACTGATATTGTATATAGAGTTGAGGTGATGCAGAGAAGCAAAGAGCGAGAGAGAGATACCGCAACGAAATGCCGCCACTTGCCACTGTTGCACAGTTGGCATAAACCTGAAGTTGAGTGCAGCTAATGAAACAAGTCAAGACCGAGGGTGGCTTAAAGTTTATACAGAGTTTGAGCAATAGTTATTTATGATCAGAAGATTAATCAAAGACAAGTAAACCCATACAATAAATGACACTTTTTTTTAAATAATTTATTTTACATATTTTTATGCGAAAGAAACTAAAAAAATGTCAATCAAATGTTAATTTTAAGTGTTTTATTTAATTTAAAATTGTTGAATTCCCCTGTCATTGTGCCTTCTTAAAATGTATTTAATAATTACGACATGTTATTGATATATGAAAACTACATAAATTAGTTGCCTGTTCCATCGATCTTAAGAGAGACTCTAAATTCAAAATGGATTGAATTGAACTATCGATACTTATTGACAAAGTTCCCAGAAGAACACTAGTATCCCCTTATCCTTTTTATAATATTTTTTTTTAAATTTTTAACATATATTTTGTCCAATTACATATTGGTTATTTAACTTGTTATTTACCTTTTTATTTGTAATTTTATTTATAATTAATAAATGTCAATTTGCAATTAATTTAATTAAACAGTTGTGTTTCTATTTGTATTACAATTTGTTGCACATATTCAATGCAAATTTTGTTTATATCATCTCAATTTGTTGCTAAATGAGTTGATGCCGATCAACAATAAATAGCAATTATATTTTGTTAACAACCGCAAATTACAAATTATTTTTGTTTAGAAAACAACAATTATATTCTAGGAAAAGTGAATTTTATTATCAACGATTTATTTACCTAAATTGTTTCAAGCTTTAGCAACTTAGCTAATGATTTTTTTGTTGACAACTTTGCCTAAGATTGATGAGATTTCTGTATGAATCATACTAGTATATGTATGAATCGAGCTACCCATGCATCTATTAGTGGCATGACGCGATTTCAATTTGGATGCCGTCACAGCAATTGAGGCGTCATTCGCCTTGTTGTACACTTGAAACTTTTACCCGTGCATGGAATCGATATTTTTTTTAGTTTTCTTCCATTTGCAGTGTTTTGTTTTAACAGCGGGTGGCCGCATTGGATATTTGGCGGCCTTCAAAACCCATTTCCATTTATTGCCGTGTCAAAATTAGCACCTTAAAACTAACTGTTAACTTTTTTACAGTGTACAAACCGCAAATTACCAAGTGAGGTTGTGTCTGTGTGTGATCGGACACTGCCATAAATCAACCAATCAAGTTCTAAACTTTAGAGTTACGCCAATTTTGGCCAACAAAAATTCATGCACGCCTCGCGATGCTGATCTATGCTCAAAGATTGTGGTGAACCCAACGAATATTGAATCTGAAAACTTGGTTTTGGGGAGGTTAATGCTGGTCGCCATATAATTATATATTGTTTTTATGCATTTCGTGGGTAATTTTGTGTGTGGCAACTTTGTGAAAATTAGCTGCAATTTGCAGACACTTTTTTGGTTAAAAATAATTCAATATAAAAATTGAATTGGAATTGAAGATGATTATTGGCCAACAAATTTAAATAAAATTGCGCGTATTGCAAGTACAAGTTATAAAGTAATAACCAAATGATGATATAAAGCTATTATGAAGTTTAGTTTTGAAATCAAGCACTTAAATTAAGCTTTGAAGTTACTAAGAAAAATTCTATATATATTTTCTTCAATTTTTGCCGAATACATCTAGCTAGCTTATTCCCTTTAGTTTCTTTAAAAGAGGCGGTCAAATCAAGCATTGACTATAATATTTAAGAAATGATAATGAATATAACTAACTTATTCAGCTTAGTTTTATTAAAACAGTCGTTTTCAAAGCAAACTTGAAATTTACTATATAAAAAATATATTATGTTCTTATTTTCATTTGACATTTTGTAAACAATTATTAATTTTACATAAGCTCGTAAATTTTCAATTGGATTCCATTTTTATTTAGCTATCTTTTAACCCTTTTAAGCAGCCTTGTTTATGTTAATATCTCCATCTTCGGACTATTTATGGCCCTAGAGCAGCACTCCCTTAACCCACTTCACATGAAAGATAATCCAAACAAGTGAGCCAAGGCCGTTGTGGGGCTATGAGCCTGTGCGTCGAATAACCTCCATACAAACCGACAACCGACAACTTCAAACAAAAGCCAACTTTATGCTCACATATGCAATAGTTATACGAGCTGTTGTTGTTGCTGTCTTGCAAACACTTTCGATTTCAATTGCGTTTACTTCTTTTATATACATACATATATTTTTTCAGCTTCTTCTGCTGCGGTTGGCATTACACACACGCCACAGACGAGGCAGCAGGTTGCCCGCGAAAAAAATGCTACGTATGTTGCCACAGACGCTGCCGAAGTCGCTGCCTCAGTCGCTGTCGCAGTCGCTGCCGAACCCACAACTAGCGAAGCTAATAAAAACAGGCTTCGCAGCAAAGCCGGCAAAATGCAAAAGTTGAACTGGGTCAACAAGCCAAAACGCAGCAGCGACGTCAACTGCTGTTGTGCTGTATTATTTTGGAACTCCTTTTGCTGCCGAGAGGCAGTTCCAGAAGCCAGTCGATCACATGTGTGCGACAAGTTTGTTGCCTAAGTCATTTGTTTTGCTTTTCAGTGGAATTGAATTAGTTCAACAACACACAAAAACCAGGCTAATATCACGTTGAATTGATGTGATTGTTGGCTAGCAAAGCGCATTATTAGCTCAATCAATCAATATGCAATTGCAGCGCTCAACTTCACACAACAACAAATCACAAGTCATTGCTTGAACGTCTCTTGATCACAAAAGCACAACAAAAAGAAGCAAAACAACAACAAATTGAAAATGCAAATTTCGTATGGATTGTTCATGACTCGTTGATGTTGCATTCAGCATGCAAATGTCAACATTTTTTAATGGGCACCGCCTTCGCCTCCGCTTCCGTTACCCCGCCCCCACCGTTGCAGTTGGCATCAACAATCGCTAGTTAGGCATTCAGGCAAAGAGAGTTACCTCGGTAATTTAATGGCACTCATGCATAATAAGATACTGGCAAATCCATGATACACATGCTATATATAATGATCATATCTCAACACTCTCTCACTCGCAAGCAAGCTACAGAAATAAAAGGTTATTTTGTACATTATTTTTTATTTTTTTGAAGTTGAAGTTGACTTGCCAAAGAGAAAATAATATAATTATGTAGCACAACGAAGAAAAAAATAAACAGCTTCACAAATTTTTTTCGTTGCTTATGTAATGGCAGCGAAATTTGTTTATTAAAGCCGGGCATGTCAATTTTGTTAACCACAAAACCAAAAAAAAAGGGAAACCCAACAACATCAATATCCCCCTAAGCGTCCTAAACAAAAAAAAATTGCCCCACTGGCCAAATTCTTTGTTGTTAACTAGCCATAAATTTCAATTGTGCACTTTAACGGCATTTAACAAATTGTTTGCGGCCCTTTCTGTCGGATCTCGTAACTGCAAAATCATGATAAATCTGTGAAACGTTTAGCGTCTGTCAATCTCAAGTGTGCAATCTCTCAAGCTCAAGCTCAAATGTAATCTCCGCGGGCTATTTGGGGATTTTTATGCTGCTTTTATTCTACGCTATTTTTAAATTTTAATTAGCATTGCTAAGAATTGCTCAGATATTTTAGATTGACAAACAAATTATATGTGCGCTGAATAATATTGACTACGAATATTCCGAGTGCAGTTGAACCCTAAGAAGGTTATTAGCGACATTGTTGATTGCTTACAAATGAGACGTGAATTGAAAATAAATTATTTAAAAATGATTTACTACGCTGAAAATATAGTTAAACATTTAAACAAAAAAGCAAATAAAATCACACAGCACATACAAACTAAATAAAAACTTTTAGTTTTTGTTCGTTACTTTTTCTATCTAAGCAAGTCCATCAGCCATTTGTCATTTAATTTATTGAACTGATTTAATCATCTAGAACGACCTTCAAATTGAGCGGAACAAACGCGTGTCGAATAAGCAGAACAATTAAGTTATTAAAAATCTATATAACCAGATGACAGCACACTGATAACCAGCTTTATAAGCATAAAGATGTAAGATGCAAGATTGCAACTGAGGTGATTGTGCGCGTGTCGAAAAAAAAGAAAACCATAAAAGGTAGATGAAGTTGCAGATATTGTTGATAAACCGCCAACAGTTGTAATGACAGACGACCAACAACTAAGCGCCAAGGGCTAAGAGCAAGGGCAGCTAGTGGAAAGGGCCAACAGTCGAAACTGAAGCTGAAGCTAAAGCTGAAGCCAAAGCCGATGCGATAAGCTAAAACCCGTTTCGATATAATTAATTTATCAAGTCTGTGTTTTTTTTGAAGATGAAAAGTTGAGAAAAATTTGATTATTGATTTAAGGAATTTATTTAATTGCAGTCAAGTTTATGTAATTCATTAATAACAACCAAATCGAAGGGCAGCCAATAAATTTGACTAATCAGTTTTTGTTATCAAAGTTTATGTCAATATTTTGTATATCGAAATAAAAATTTATTTGGTGTTTCATTTTAAATATGTTGAACATTTTTCTGATGTTTAAAATACTAAAAATTACTCAATTATTAAATATATTTCTAAGAAATGAATCCCAAAATATAAATTTTGAAATTTGAGAAAAACATTTTCAAACCCTAATTTATTTTTTGGAAATTCTTTATATATCTCGTACAATTATTTGAGTTATTTTTTTCTATAGACAATGTTGCTAATTGTCTAATTTAAAGTAGTCAAGGCCTTGTTAATTCGCTCACGGAAGCAGTCAAGTTCAAATACCGATGCTCCACAGAAACAATATACACAATACAAATCAAAAATTTATTAATTCGCAGTTGTAAACAAAGGCACAAAAATGCCCCGTGGGCTTTGGAGTGGCTCAAACAAATAACATAATTTAATTCCAATCAAATGCCACAAATTTGGCATTGGTCAAAAACAAATATTAGATGGATCAAACAATTTGCATATACATATAAAGTAAAATAGTATATAATATATTTTATACCATATAGTATAATTAGTATATTATATATTTTATACCACATAGTATAAATAGTATATAATATATTTTATACCACATAGTATAAATAGTATATTATATATTTTATACCATACAGCATAAATAGTATATTATAAATTGTATACCATATAGTATAACATAAATAGTATATAATACATTTTATACCATATAGTACAAATAGTATAACATATAGTATATTTTATACCATAAAGTATTGCTCACCTGGAGTATATAGCCTATGCAGGTGATGATGAACCATGCAACGTCCGCAAAGGCATCCCAGCTATTCCAAAGCGTTTGGCGCCAGCCAACTGCAGGAGCTGTGGGCGTGGGCACGCCCCCTGCGTGGCCATTCTGAAGCAGAGCATGCCCGTTGCTGAGCGGTTTCAGGTCCAAGTTATTATTGTTCTTCACCATTTTCACACAGATTTTGCACTTTTCTTTTTGATTAATTTGACGGCTTACTATTATTGATTGTTGTAATCTAAACACATTGAATTATTTGAAGTATTTTCGTAACTTTTTTTATATTTTGTTGTAGTAATTTCTATGTAAACGAAATGCGGGCAAGCAGCAATTACATTAACAACAATAATAATAATAATAAAAACAACAACAGCAGCTGCAAGTTAACGAAATCGTTTTTATTTTCGTGTTTCGTATTTTGTTTTTGTTTTTTGTTTTTTCGTTTTTTTTTTGGTTTTTGCGTTTTTGTGGCTTTTGTCTCTGATTTTCCGCGCAGCACGTCCGCTCTCGTGAGCGTAGCAAACGAATTTGAACGAAAGGAATGAATTTCGACTTCTTATTTTGGGGCGCTATTGGATATCGCTGTAGACGTCGCTGTCGACGTCGTCGCTGGCGCAGCTTGAAGCTTAGCTTTGTGACGTCACGAAGCTCGGTTTTGGTTTCGGTTTCGGTTTCAACAACAACACAGTAGCAACATTAACAGCTGCGACTGCGGCTGCGGCTTCGCAAAACTTTTACGCAGAGAGCTTCGAGCGCTGCGCGCGTTCTTTTTGTCGCTTTACGCTTTTTGCTTTGCGCTTCACGCTAATTGCTTATTTCGTTTTATTTTTGTGTAATTTAATAAAAAGCTCCGACTGCTGTTTGCTTTATTGTTGCTTTTCATTAAGTGCCGACTGCAATTCATGCCGCCGACTGGAAGCTTTAATAAATTTACAACCAGCTGCATTAGAAGATCGCCCAAAGGCTTTAGCTTACAAGTTTAGCTTTTGATTTATGCATGCTCATTCAACTTGGGTTGGGTCTGAGCTTATTACTCTCTAGGTTTCATTAGCATAACACAAATTATTATTGCACTTCATTTTAAAACAAAAAAAACTTTATTTTTTATTGCTCATTAGATTGCTTCAAGTGCGATCTTTAGTTAATTATCTGCATATTAGTTAAACACTTCAAGAGCTTCAATTGCATTAAAAGCTAGCAAGAACTTTCAGTTTAATTGCGTGTGAACAGCTAAGAGATACCCTAGATAAAAGTTATTACTACACTTAATGTCGTAAATTAATTTTCAACTAATTTTTTAATTTTCTTTATGAATACTTATTTCATTATGAACAATAGTTAGTAACAACTAACTAGAGTTTCAATTAAAAAGCCCTAGATTTCCCATTCAAAAGCAACTCACTGTATTCAGAGCAAAACAATTGCATATAACTTGCATTTAATTATGTACTTATGAATATAATTATCCGTTACACACTTCCTCAGCAATGTTTGGGTATCTTCTTTATCACCATTACATGATTGCTACTTAAGCATGTTTATATTTAGCAACTCGGTGTAACTACTTCAGAGATCGTTCAACTTTCCACATGCGTTACTTAAGACACTTTTGACATCTCTTGGGTAGTCCATTACTTATGGATTATTAGGCTTATCAACATAGTATTTTTCACAATGTATATGCCCCTTCACTTTTCTTTGGCCTGAAGTCGTCTTATGTGTTAAATCGCAATTTACCTCGATCGGACAGACTAAGTAAATGAAAGTAAAATGAAAATACAACGCAATAATAACATTTGTTGTTAATTTTTTAGTTTATCAGAATTCATTTGTGCGTCATCCGCTTTACGCTGTGCTTTTTCGCATCTTCTTATGAAGTGCAAGATGTGAACTGTTTATTTTTTTTATATTAGAAACTGAATTTAGAATTGGATTGTTAGATTTATTGTAGAATATAAACTGTATTAACATTTACTTCCTCTTTCTCTACAATCTCTACAGATCTATATTGATTAATTATTTTTTTTCTTAAAAATGTTTACTCTTTCAAAATGTGCATACTTAAAATAAATATAATTTATAATACTCATGAATATTAGAATCATATTTAAAAAAGAATTAATATTGATAAATCCGTAGAGTAAAATATTGTAGATTCAAATAGTTTTGAATATTAAATGAAGCCGTAACCACAAAAAGTTGTTAGGGTATTTAATCTGCGACTTCCACTCACGAAAGTGATCAAGATCAAACGAGTTATGCAAATTGGCAGTAATTTTTGCTGCATAATTTTGTTCGGCAATTCTTGGCGATTTCGTCACATATTTGATTTGATTTGATTTGATTTTTATTTTGTTTGTTTACGTGCGTTTTTTGTCTTTTTCTTTAACATCGGCATTGCCTAACCAAGAATCTGTGAAGCCGTGGCGACGTGTTGGGTCAAAAACCCACAAAAAAATGTAAAGGCCACTCGATTTTTGGTCAGCAGTTGCATGATAGATGATGATGATGCAAAACTGCATCATACCCATGACGAAGAAGGGGGTGAAGCAGAGACCGAGAGGCAGAGGCGGAGGCGGCGCGTTTGGCCCGCATAATGAATTGCAAATTGTAAAAACGAGACACGAGACAAGCTTCGATATTTGGCAGTCACTTGAGACAGCTGAGATTGGTGGAGTGCACTTTTAAACGTTCGTTTTACGTACTTTAATTTACTTAATTTGCATATCGGCATTTGATTTCTGCAATTTCACAATATTTGCGGTTCACACAGACACAAAACAACACAACAAAGAATTAACAACGCAGTTGTCGTAGCCATCAATAATCATAGTTAATAATGCGTTGCGATTAATGCATTGTTTATGCAAATTTCCTTCGCTTTTTTGGTTTTTATACGTTAATTTTTGTTAACTAACTTATTAGCTTTTATATAAATATTTGTATTTTTCAGCGTCCTCTTTACACTGCCATCGCAATGCGTGAGAGTGACATTTGTGACGCATGCGCAAGAACATAATCCAAATTAAACGTCAAAGAGAGCGAGAGAGCACAAGGTGAGAGCACAGCCTTAGCAAGCAAGGCAAGAGAGCGAACAAAACAGCTGTGTGGTTTATGCATTCCATAAGGCACAACAGGATTGAAAGGGAGGGCGCGTCAATCAGCTGTTGACAGTGTTGCCAACTACTTTACTTTTTTGTATTTATTCATTACTTACAAAACAAATTACAATTAATATTAAAAGCCATCATTGTTTGTTTACCATAATTAATTAAATCGATCAAATTACTTAACGTAATTTGAGTAGATTAACTAATGATTTGCTTATTGGCCATTTATCGCAAAATTTTGACATTTAATTGCCACTCTTGTATATTTCTTTTTAATAATTTCCGCCTAATTTGCGCAGAAAAAAACAACATTCTCTAATTTTTATTTCCTTTTTCCTAAATATCGCATAAACAATTTAACCTCGTGCCCTGTTGACCGAGCGCTAAAAATATGTTAATCCATAAATAAAAATATAAAATAATTATCCAATAAACGAGTGTGCTCGACGAAAAGCAAAAAAATATGGTAATTTTTTTTTTTGAAAAAACTTTTCTATAAATGAAAACTTATTTTTATAGACACAGTATTAGGTATGTATTCATTATTTAAAAATATGAAAACAGAACATAGCTTTTATAAGTTTATAATAATAGCAAATTATGGTCACACAAATTTATCAATTTAGTAATTAATCACTATTTTAATCTTGCTTTTATAAAATACCCACGAACCCATGTTAACAGGGTATACACTACATACAATACATAAATTATGCTTCAATGCCTCATTTGCCTGACCTTGGCTAGATCGAAAGAAGCAAAAAAAAAACCCGTTAGAACCTCATATCGAAATAAACGTAATTTGCCGCATGTGGCCATTTGTCAAAGATTCGAGCGGCGGCGCCAATCATCGACCATCGTCTCTTTTAAGCCGAACTTTAACCTATTTTACTTCCTCACACAGCGACAGCGACAGACAGCACAATAATAATAACCAGCTATAATACATTGTGTATCGTTAATGCTCCAAGAATTCTTGTTTTTGACAAAAACTTCCGGCTCGCCGTCCATAGAACGTGTTTCAAGCCATGTGCGCCACAGCCAATTGGATGATGACTTGGACTTCCACATGGATGTGTTGCTATTGTTTTTTTTTTTGCGCTTGTTAATTTAAAAATTAATATATTTTGATTTTCATATTTTTTGTTGCTTGTCATCAGATGGCCCATTTGATTAGATAAGCATTTTGATTATAATTTATTCATTATTATGTATGTCAATAATTATAAGATTGTTAATTACTTGCGAGCTCATAAACCATTTCATTCATTCTTGCACTGATGAAGGTCAGTTTTTGTTTTCGAAATCTTGCTTGGAATTTCAAACACGTCTTAAAGTGTTAATTGAAACTCACTTAGATCTTACAATTATTGAAAATATTTATATATTTTTTACTAATAAGCAATTAATAAACATGACTTTAAAAAAAAGCAGAACACGTTTTAAATACGTTTTGAAGTTATGAGATCTTAGATTGACGTTAATGGAGTTGCCAGAATGTTTAAAATGAAGTAGCTCTTAAAGATTCTATCCGGTTTCAAGTATGCTATAAAATCTGTGCTCTTGAACTATATCTTAGCACGTGATACGAACTGACTTTGAATTTTAATTATGGCTTTTCTCAAAGGTCAAATCAATTACTACTGCTAGACGCCCATTGATTTGTAAAACAAACTTTAACAGATTATTCAAAGCTTAAAAAGACAAAAGTCAAAACTGACAAAACTGTTAATAAGAGAATAATAATAATAAAATTAAACAACAACAGTCGAACAGCTTTTCCAAATCAAGTTTGAGACAAATACGTATGTAAATGTTGAAAAATATATTTCAAAGATTACGATCGAGGTGTGTAAACAAATCACACGCGTATGATAAATATGCAAATATGTAAAGTTATGAAAGAATATTGATGCTGAAAGGGGAATGACTTTGACTTGAACTTACTAAGCAAATGTCTTCCAAAATGTTATATTTTTAACTTTTTATTATATCACACATGAACATAAACTTTTACTTTGGCCAACATCTCGTATGCGCAATAAATAGAGCCATGGCCAAAGGTTGAAGAAATGCCGCGCGCAATTCGAGTTTTTTTTATTTATAAAATATGATAGTGGAAATGGCATCAAGACCCATTTAAAGTGCGCTTGAATAACCTTAAGCATAACTCAGCTGAGACAGCTACCTCATTAAATGTGCTTTTAATTAAATTAGTAAGCAAATCATAAGTAAAAAGGCCGCACCAACAACTCTAACGCTGTGTTTCTATTAACACTCTTAGGAAAAAAAAAAAAAAAAAGTAAATAAACAAACTACAAAACACTGACGGTGAGTTCGGTGTGCTATAAACAATATATTACCCACATATCTTACAACTACAACTACCGAATGTACCGAAAATAAAAATGATTTTCAACGTTTTTGTGGGTTGGAAGGTCGATTGCTGGAGTCGTTGCTTTGATGAGTGCTAAATGACGGCAGCCTCTAAAACGAAATCCACATCGAAATAACAGCAAAAAACTCCAACGGCTCAAGTCTAACAGAGACTTCAGCGAGATGGACTTTTAATTTATTAAATGGATACGACACAAAATCAATTTAATAGTTTATTTGATATTATGTTGTCTGAGAATGTGTCTGGAACTTGTTTAAAAAACTGCCCAATCGAGTTTGTTCTATTAAATAGAACTTCGCAGAGTTCTATATACTTGATGTGCATTTTACGATTAGCACAATTTGATTATTTGCTTAACTAGAATTTTAGCATAGCGCGTAGGTGTCAATTGTAGACTCATAAATATTCTTGGTCAATGATGTCACAAAAAACACTTTCGTTAAAGTGTACAATGGTTGCTATGGTTAAAATATGTTATTCCTTATAATTTATTTTTAAACTACATTTTATTAACCTTTCAAGTCGTATATTTATTTTTGGCTTTTATATTTTTACTTTCTATTGTTTGCTTGTCTGTGTTAACGGTGTTTTTGTGGCCAATAGCAACTAAGCCGGAACCTGTCTAGTTCTATTAACTTATCCAACTCGCAAAAGAAGAATTCGAAAAAGAATTAATTGCTTAACGAACGTGTTTCTAATTTATTTTAATTTTAGAATGAAGATGCGTATCTGCAAACATTGTGAAATTAATCTGAACTTGATATGAATGAATCGACAACATCGAATTACTAAGAACATGACTTGGCATTAAGTTAATGCTTATATAATATATTATGTAGTTTTAACATAACTCAATAAATGAATAAATGCCGTAAGGATGCATTTTTTATTTAGATAAAATGTTTATTTTTTAATTCTTTGATTCCTAAATCTATTTTCTGTTATTTTAATTGGTAATTTCTTTATCTATTTTAAATTTATATTTAATAAGTTGTTTTTTTTAATTAAAGCTTATTGATGACTTGAACTAAATTAATAAAAACTAATATCCTAATTTCTAATTTATATTACTACTATTACTACTATTACTATTACTATTTATTTTATATTTTTATTTGCTTTAAACTTAATTGAAAAAAAATAATTTCATATTAAGTAATTTAATATTAAATTCATATTTATAGTCCATCTTAAAAGTTCATTGTCAAGTTGCGCTTTTAAGATCAGCAAATAAATGACACTTGCTACCGCCACTCGAGTGGCATTAAAGTAAGAATATAACGGATGTCTTTCCCCCTCCCCGCTTTCGCTGGCATCGCCTAGCTCATGGTCAAAAGTAAAGAGCAATGTGGCATAGAGCAAACATCGCGGTGTAACCAACTGAAAACATAAACGTAAACAATCGTCAATGCGCAGGATTCTCTCTGCTTTCTCCTCTCACTCTCTCTCTCTCTCTCAATAGAAAGAAAAGCTTTCGCTTTTCATGAGGCTGACCAAAAGGGAAAAGCTTGAAGTGAGCATTCAGTCAATTGCAGCCAATTTGAGGGAACGCAACGTTCGAATTTTGATAAATTTTGTTATTTATTTCTGTGTGCGCGATTACGTGTTGAGTGCGGGGCAAATAGCGAAACAGTTGGCAACAGAAAGCAGTTTTTGGCCCATTGTGCGTCGGCCACGTCGACAATGGCTAATTAAAGGCAATGCCACGCCACAAGTGACACACAAGTAACGCAGTGAAATAAATACAGAAAACACAAACATCAAAAGCAAAATAGAATATCATAACGATATCGAAAATTCACAAATGCAAAATACACAACGAATTCAACACTTGGCAGGAAGCCAGCAAACGTAACACCAAAACAACAACAAAGCCAAAGCCAGCTAATAAAAAAAAATAAGCTAACACACGTCCAACGATGTCTAGCGCCAGGTAAGCCCCAATTTCGAACCCCCTGAGGCGTTATGATTCCCTAGTTACGTTCTTGCGATGCATTCAGGGCCATGCTAAGCCACTTTAGACAATCATATGAAGTACGTGCTCATATTATGATTTATCCACATGCTGATATATATGCATATATGTACATATATTTGGTCGTCTAATCAATAAATTGATTTTTGATTGCTGCGACTGCTGCGCTCGTTTTCCCCATCTGCATTTTCCTGCTTTTCCTCATTCTACAAAATGCTTGTTTTATGTCGGCGTCACACTGACTGGCGCTGTATGTGTTTTTTTTTTTTTTTTTTTTTTTTTGTTTTTGCGTCTATGGTTACGCTGAGTGTTTACTTATTTGCTTTTGTTTGAGTTTTTTTTGACTGCGCTACCCTTTCAGCTGACTGCGGTGCGTATGCGTAATATATAGCTTTGACAGCTTGTTCTTAAATGCTTGAACAAATATTTAGGTGCTAAAATTGCAGCGTTTTCAAAGCGAATTCTTGAGTTAGACATCTCAAAGGAATTTTGTGTTTAAAATAATACGTCGTTAGATGATTTTTTCTAAGATGTAGTTTTAGTTTAGTTTACTTAAAGTTGATTTGCTGTCAACTCATATTTATTTTATTTTTTGCGCATTTTAATTTCGATTAGTTTTCTATTCTTTATTTAAATTTCCGTTATTTAATTCAGCACTTATATTCGCATTAATATCTGTTATTGGGAAATTAAATTGTGTTTAGTCTGCAGTTGATGTTAGCTTATAGTTTTTTTGGGGTTTGCTTTGCTGGTCACGCACTTTGGCAAGCTAAACAACTCAACTAAACAACTCACACAGCCCACACACAGACAATCCGTTAAACAGTCAGACAGCCATGACTGACATTTCAGAGTGCCATCAGCAAGTGAGTGTGTTTTATTTGCACATTATTCATTTTGTGCGCAACTCTCTGCCAGCTGCAACTATAAATAGCTCAAGTCCCAACTATTTAGTGCGGCAAATTCAAATGAATAGCAAAGCAGCTAATGAATTAAATTTGCATCATAAAAGTGTAAGAAGAAGAAATGATGTCAAAGGAACAGCATGAGCAACCCAGTGAATTCAAAAAGGGGGACAACTGTTTGAGTCGATTAGCTGCAAAGAGGATAACGAGTAGCCTAGTTGACTTGATGCAATTACTTTGGCTATTCATGGTTGCTAGCGATAATCTGGTTTATAAAATATGCACGAATTGTGCATACAATTACAGTTAACAGCAGATTGGCCCAAAATGTCATTACGAAACAGGACACAGCGAAGGACACTCACACAGCATGCGAACAACAGAGCCATTAAATGTTAAATGAGTCATGAGCAAACAAGACACAGTTTCAGTTTCCGCCCACAAATAGACGACGACTCGACATGTTGGCGCCAAAATGTGTGTCTGCCTTTATCCCTTTTGCGGTCTCCCACACTCTACTAGTATGTGTGTGTGTGTGTGTGTTTGTGTCCTGTTAACCGCAGGATTGTCCACGTCAACGTGTAGGTGATAAAGCCGCAAGCATTTCAACGCATCAACGGCCGTTTGATTAAATTTTAATTGTATTTCGACAATTTCATTAATGTGTCACTTTATTTTCCAGCCTGCTCGACGCACTGTGCAGCGGCAGCGGCGCTCGCTTGGCACTGGGCACCACTGTAATTGCCTACCTAATTGTGTATAATGAAGCCGCCGCGCCTGGCTTAATCTTTGCCACACTCCTTGCCACCATCTACGGCGCCATGGCAGGTTAGTGGTCGGAGTAAATACAGCAACTTGCTATGCCAATGACTCACATTAATATTCCTGCTTTACAGCGCGCTGTAAATCGAGCTTGCGCAGCCTACAGATGCCCTATGTGCGGGCCACGAATAAATTCGATTTTGGCTGCCTCTTTTTGGCCACCTGGATGGATGCTTTGGCCGCCATGTGCGCTTGTGCCGCATTAGCGCGCACATTGAGTGCTTGCCTGGATGCCATGACGGGCGGCTTGGCGCGCATTCTCATACTAGGTGTGTGTGACTAATAGATTTGCCATCACTGTGTTGTCAGCATGTCAGCATTAACAATTCATGTTGCATACTTTTAGGCCGCAATTCACCTGCAAACGAACCCTGGCCGGATGTGCTTGGCGTTGCTGTTGTCTTTCTCGTCACTGGCATGTTTATGCTGGGTCTCGAGGTCAGCTCACTTTCCTTCCTTTCCATCTGCAGCACTTGCCAGCATGTGCTTAATGTACTTTAACCACTTTCATTACACTTTCCCTCTCTCTCTTTACAGCACTCGAAGGCCTTCAGTTTCATCATGACACTTGGCATGTTTGGCTTGAATGCAATTCTCAGCGCCGTTGGCTGGTGGAGAGGGGATTTTGCTGCCTGGTCAGAGAACTACTTTCAACCGAATGGCATTAGCAGTGTAAGTCTCTGCATTCGCTTTTGCTAAATTCATTCTTAGATATAGTCTGTGAAATGGGCGTGTTATTAGGTCAGTGCACTCCGGGCCATTTCTTTCTCGCTTTCTCACTTTCTCCCCCCGTTTGGTTTGTTGTTTGTGTATCGATTTTTGGTCGCATTTGTGGCCTAAAGGCTTTCGTGACTGGCGACAATTGTGAGCCACAGGATATGAGCTTTTGATTATGACACGTAAAGCTAAACTTTCCATTCGACTCAGATCCTGCCATTTGACTAGATGTGCCAGGGAATTGACTTGGATAGCTTGAGTTTCCTTCTAAGAATTTGCTCGACACACTTGCGGGTGAAACCTAAGTTTTCTTTTTTATTGTTAGTGCAGCATAGGGAAATGCATGAAATATTTATTGGCATACCCTTTTGGGTCGATTTAATATTAATATTTTGCACAGTGGAAAACGTTAAGTTGAACTGTCAGTTTGTCTGGAAAGTTTTTTTGGTTGATTGGCACTTCAAAGGAAACCAAATTTGAAACTTCTTGTTCGTTCATAAATTTCTTATTGAAAACTTAATGAGTTGACAATCAAAATTGAAGTAAGTTATAATTTTATTTTGAGCTAAAGACATCAATCAAGCTTATTTTTAAAAATCTGCTTTTTACTTTGACTTTGATAAGTAAAAGAATAAATTTTTAAATATAGCATACAATCATTTGTTTACTTCAATATGAAACTTTTTTGTGAAGCTCCTAATAACTGCGATTTTCAAAGTTTGAAATTACAATTTGAATATATGTAGGCTTAAGATGTTTTATTAAATTTTTTAAGTGCAAGTCTTCTTAAATAATTGTAATTATAATTTCTATTATTGAACCAAGTTTTACTGAGATGATTTCATATATATTTTTTCTCTATCTCAACTATAAATTTTTATTATTCTCTTTGAATCAATACATTGACTTTACCATACCAATGAATAAATAGTGGTACTATATAGTAATTAATCTCTTTTATTTTCAGTTATTTCTGGCTACCGCGCTGCTCTCCTATGCCTTTCCCTGTGTCTGGCCTCCACAGAATCGCAGTGGCCGCCTTACAGCTGTCATGGTTTTAGCTCTGGTGAGCATCTCGCTGCTCCTAACTGCCATTTGTCTGTCCACAGTGGTGCACTACAAGTGAGTACTCAAGTGAAATAAATAAACAATATTAATCAACAAATTTTTTCTACAGACCTCGAGAGGATTATGTCGCTGTGCCGCTGTTTAATATACTAGATGACAGCGGATTTCACAAGTTGGTGCCAGCTTCAGCCTGCATGATATTGATGACTAGCTCGGCAGCGTTTCTAGAGATCTTTCCTGAGCTGTATGGCATTGTGGTGCGTCTGGCGACCTCCGAGTGGCGCATACTCTCCAAACAGATTAGCTACGAGAGCTCGGACAGCGGAAATCCTGTGCTGGCTGTCTTTATAGCCGGCAGCCTTTGTGCCATGTTGGCCTTTGCCTGTCCTCTACAGCATCTCAGCTATACGCTTGCTGCCAGTCACATTTGCTCGATCTTTCTTCGTGCCTTCTACTTGCTCTACACGCCTTATCGTCCAAAGTTCATGCAACCCAATAGCAGTGAATCTTCGCTGTCATACAGTCGCCTCTCCACGGCGCCAATTGCCAAGAGCAACAGCAGCAGCAGCAGCAGTGGCCAAACCTCCAGTTCGAGTCGTCTCAAGCGCAGCCTGTGGAATATTGGATTGTCAAAGCAAGGTGGCTTGAAGAAACCCAAGAATAAGCAGCGTAATAAGCCGGAGTTGGAGAAGGAATGGCTGCTGCTGGGTGAACCAACTTCGCCTTGCCCGCAACGTGCGGATAGAGATGTCGAGTCCACCATACTCTCTGATGGCGAGCCACCGGTGAGTGAGACTTAATAGGAAAATACAATACCTTAGGTTTCTACAAACATTTCGAATATTATCAGAAGGACCTTTAATACTATTTCTATAATACAAGTATATGTGAATTTTCCTTTTGTGACTTATAGTTGATTTAAAGTTCCAACCTTGATTTGATAACTTCTACGAATACCTCTGTGTCTGAGTAATATTAGGTTCTGTAATGTATGAAATTTAATCGAATTCTTTGAAGTCTTTGAAATAGGATATTAGATATTTAGACATCACTTTCACACAATACATCGCTTTGTCAAAAGCGTGCAGACAGAGATGTCAAGTTCACCATACTCTCTGATGGCGAACCATCGGTGAGCGGGAAATAAGAAAATCTGCTGACTTATGTAGGTTTCTACCGACATTTCGATAATTATTAGAATAACCTTTAATACTATTTATATATGCGAATTTTCTATTTGTGACTTATAGTTGATTTAAAGTTCCAAAGTTGATAACTTGTAACTTTAAAATCCGAGTAAAATTATGCTCTGTAAACTTCGAAATTGAATCGAATTCTCCGAAGTCATTTAATAGGATATTAGATATTTCGACAGCAGTTTGTGCAATACATCGCTTTGTAAAAAGCTCTGTGATGGCGAACCATTAAATGAGTGGGATAAAAGGGGGACGTAAGGCAATAAAAGTCAGCTCAAAGTTCTTAGTAACTTAAATTTATAAGGAGAGATCGAAAATATTTAAAACATGCAGAAGAACGAATAGTGTACGTAGTAGGGTTAGGTATAGGTAAAAATGTTCAGCAGCATTTTCTCGCACACATTTTTACATGAAATAAAAATATATATTAAATCGAAAAGTGATTAGAAATATACAAACTATCTTTTTTTTAATTGTTATGAGGTTCTTTATAGCCGTGGCAATTCAATAGTTGAAACTTTATGCAGAAAGTTGTTAAAGTACTCGTATTTAGGAATTTCTTCACTACACTTAAAATTTATATCCATGTCCAATACATAAGAAATAGATTATAATTTATTATGTGAATTTGACATTTAGTATTTAATAGTCATGCCTATTTTATCATATATACTAACATCTTTTCTTTATTCTAATCCATTCCGCAGCCATCTGACTTTGAGTACCCGGATAAGTTCGACAAAAGCGACTCGGATACCTCCACAGACATAGACGCCATTGTGGATGAGTATCGCCAAAAGATAAAGGCAAGTTTAAAATGCATTTAATTACAACAAACTCTAACCAATTTTATATACTTTTTCAGGTCACCACGGCAGGACCTTTGGAGCGCAGTGTGCGTGTGCCAACCGTGAGTTCGTGGCGCGTGACGATCTTCTCGATCATCGTCATTGGCCTGGGCATTGCGCTGTGTGTGGCAGGTTTGGTGTTGCACTGGGCACCAGCTGCCTTCACCGGGGCCATTGGTGTGTTCATTGTGGCCATGATGATGGGCATTATACCGCAGTACACCGGCAGCGTGATCAATGTGAGTCCGGTGCTCTGTGGCATGAGTCTACTGCTGAGCGTGATCTTCTTCTCGGCCTGTGCACTGCACTCGTGGCCGGGAGTGCTTGTCTGGCTGCTGGCTGGACTTGTGCTGCTGATGCGCTGTGATAAATACTGCTGCAATTGCTTCGAGCACACAACCATTCTCAATGCCCAGCTGATACCCAGTGTGTCGGGTAAAACATCGAGTTCAGCGGGTGGCATGACAGCAGCGGCATCATCCACAAGCATAAGGATGCCAAGACCGCCAAAGGGTGTGATTAGTTTGCCGCAACGTGTGAGCGGGATTAGATGACAATCAGAGTCCTCCGAGGAGGAGGGCGAAGATCTGTTTCATGAGGATTTTAATGTGCGCGATTACGATGAGGAGGATGCCGACGAGGATTGCTGGACTGATTGAAGGACGCCTTTTTAAATGTTAGCTAGGCTTTTCAAAAATCAATTATATTATAATAATTTAAAAGAAGAAAACACTCTCAGCTTAAAGCTAGTATTACTATGCCTTCATTTCTAGAAAATAAATCAAATTATTCAGAATTATGCAACTGTGTTTATTATTAAACAATTAAGTCTTTAATCAATTTTGCATTCTGCATTAAATACACTACAAGTTCAGCTATGATGGACATTACTTCGGTCTTGTAGCCCGCATCCTGAGCCATGGCCAGCTCCAGAAGTTCACTGCGATCCACATTCATCCAGTGATCAAACTTTGAACTATTCTCGAATTTCAATTTCGTGCAAAGTTCTGCAGGAATTTTGAACACCGGCAGACAAAGTGCACTCACAATAAGACCCACCAAATGGCCACGTCTGCAGTCCAGCTCAAAGTCCTCCCTGGTTACCTCTTCCGAGGGAATGTCCATCAATTTGAACCTAGCTTGTAGTTCATCAAAGTAATATTCCATAATTTCATCGTACATTAAGCGACGTTCCTCAATGCTCGAATTAATGTACAGCATAAAGTGTATATCGATTGCCGGTGTGCTGTAGCTGCATAGACCAAAGTCTATAAAGAGACAACCCTGATGGGAGTTGAGGAAAATGTTGCTCCTCGAGAGATCGCGATGAGAGAACACATTGCGCAGCTTTTTCGAAGGTTTGGTTAGTTGATCAGCAGCTTGCAGCAGCAGCTGGTAAACATTGTTCTTAATAAAGTTCTGCGAAGTGATGTCCTGGAAGGATTTATGCTGAAGAGCGAGGTAGACAATGGCCTAAATAAAGTGAAGAAATATTAAGTTAATTATACGATAATTATGGGGAATTTAGGCAATATAATGAATATAATTAACAGTACTTTGAGCCAGAAGGGAACTAAATAACATTTAAAAATGTAATTACTTTGCTAACTGGTAGAATTACCAACTGGAGCTAAATAGCGGCTATTAAGATTAAGTTTAACAGCCAACAAATAACAAAAGTGTTATGTGATAATGAGTATGGGGAATACATTGGCAAACCAAAACTAAAGAATATGAATATATATTTATATTTTGAATTTTACTAATATAATGACAACCTTTGATTTTTGTGCAAAAAAATAAGAAATAAAATAGAAATTAAAAAAAATATATTATATACAAAATTAATTGATTGTTCGATATTGATGAATCAGTTTAGTAGTCAAAGAAAGAAAGAAAGCATTCTACTATTAATCATAATTAAGTATGATGAATATTAACATCTGATCGTAGTGAAATCAATTAAAATTATTAAGTTAATAATTTACTACACTGAATATACTCTAAATAGTTATTCAACCCTTTTGTATGGTATATTTTGAATGTAGTACTATATCAATATACCAAATATATCCATAGGAACATTTTAGTTTTTATGCGGTATAATTTGGTATATTTTAAGAATAATTCCGTATTGTTATGCTCATATTCAAAATGGGTAGCAGTCAAAAATACTCGACTTTGGCTTTCTTACATGTTATTTATATCATATTATTATTTATTTATAAAATATTAAAGCTCACCTTAAGTCCGGTTAAGTACCATTTGTTTTCGCTGCTTAGCAGAAACTCGTCGAGTTCATTGGGAAACTGTTCCACAAGGCAAGTTTGCTCCGCTCGCTCCCAAGCAATGCTTGCCGCATGCAGTGTGGCCAGCTGTTGCAAAATAATGCGATAGTTCTGAATGGTAATAATCTCCTGTTGTTGTAGTTGCTTAGAGCTGAGCGTAAGATCCTCCAACACCAGCAGATCATCACGGGCCAGAAAACAATCGCAGCTAAATTGGCGCTTAGCTGAGATAAGAAATTATTTGTAGAGATTTAAGTCAACACTTTAGATTTTCAAACTCACCATATTCACGCAGCTTGGGCAGTATTTTCTTATAGATAGCACTCTCTTTTTTAAGCACACCATAAAGCTCCAATTCCTTGCGAAATTCAAGATTCTTTTGCGGCAGTGTCTTGACAAAAAACTGATGAACTTTCGTGGTAGCTGGCGATCCTGTGGCGCTCACTATACGCAGCACATAATACTCTCCCAGGAAGCCCGCGTTCTGCTTGAGTTGCTGTAATTGTATCTCAACAATGGGTAACTCCTTGCCATTTTGTCGTCGTAGAATGTGCAAAGACTCGTCGTGACTGATTAGCTGAGTGGCTGCCATCGTTTGGCAAGTGTTCGCAATAAACTGAAACTCGTATTTGAATTCTACACACTAATAAACACAACTGATAAGTAAACAAACAAAAAACGATAAAGCAAACTTGATTTCGTTTTTATACCCGCTACCCATAGGGTAGAAGGGTATTATAACTTTGTGCCGGCTGTAAATGTATGCTAACAGGTAGAAAGAGGCATCTCCGACCCTATAAAGTATTTATACTCTTGATCTGCGTCAACAGCCGAGACGATCTAGCCATGTCCGTCTGTCCGTCCGTCCGTATGAACACATAGATCTCAGAGACTATAAAAGATAGAGCTTTAATTTTTCGCATTTGTTATGTTGTTTTAGATCAAGTTTGTTTCAAATTTTTGCCACGCCCACTTCCGCCCCGCAAATAAACAAAAATTTTAAAGCTTGAGCTTCGAATTTTGGTATATACAATAATAACTATAGTACTTGTGATTCCTGAATTTGGTAGCGATCAGATAAAAATTGTCGAAGTTATTAAAGAAATACTTTTGTATGGGCAAAAACGCCTACTTACTAGGGGTCTTAGTTGCTTTGGATGACAATCTGGTATATTGTGCCGTCTATGGTATATTTTGAATGCGGTACTACATAGATATACCAAATATACCGTTGGTATATTTTTAGTATTTTGTATCATTTTTGGTATTTTGGTATATATATTTTGAGAATAAAATCACAATAATTTGCTTTTATTCAAAATGTGTAGTGGGTATCTCACAGTCGAGCACACTCGACTATAGCTTTCTTACTTGTTTAATCTATTGTATATTTTATGCTTTTTCCATGACGTAATCAACTAATTCCTCAATGGGCAGCATTATCTTCTCTTCGTAGCCGGGCTGTAGTTCTATCACTCGCAAATAAAACTCGCTACGATCAGAGTTCAGATAATAATCGAATTTATCCGGTTCCTCGGCGCGCATGCGATTCGTGATATCTGCCGAGACTTTCGTTTGCGGTTCCGTTAAGGCCCACATGGTCAAGGCGACCAGACGAGTTCGTTGACACTCGGCCATAAAGCTATCTCTACTAATTATATCAGCTGAGAGTCCAAGTCGTTGAAACTCTGCTTGGAGACAGTTGAAATAGTGATCTAAGCATTCGTCATAGATCTCTCGTCGTTGACTTGCCGTGGGCACAATGTAGAGCAGAAAGAGCACATCGAGAAGCGGAGAAGCAATATTTGGCCAACTGAAAGTCGACTATGCAACACGATTGTGGCAAGCTATCTGTGGGCTGGGCGAAACCAAAGAATATATTTCGATCCCAAGTGTCGCGATGGCAGAGCACATTTCTTAGGCTGCTCGAGGGTTTGACCATCTCCTGAGTTTGACTCAGCAATTCGAAGAGTTTTTCCTTGATGAACTTTTGAGCAGCCGGTGTTTGATACTTAGCATGACGAGAAGCCAGAAAAACGATGCCCTAGAAAGAGATATTTCGATGAGTTTAAATAAAGAGTAATAAAGGTTAATAATAAATAAGTATAAATTAAATATATATTTTTCTAAAAGAGTAAATTCTTGCTTATTTACATGGAAAAAAAAAATGTATTGTCAAGTAGATTGCAATCTCGATTTAAAATATTTTGATGTTAAAAAAAATTAAAATAAGATTTTTGATTGGATCTTAATCTTAATCTTAATCTTAAATCAAGATTTTTATGCTAAAGTTACATTTCATTACAAATCATGCTTCAAGAATGTTTTATTCTAATAGTCTAGTAGTAAGTAAAATGTGTATGATTGTTGTTGTAAAAATCCCTAAATTCATTATTAAGTTATCTATAAGCCTACCTTCAAGCCCGTTTGGAACCATTCATTCTCGTCGCTCAGCAGCAGCTCGATAAGCACATTTTGATAGCGTTCACCTATGTTGAACTTTTCCCGTTCTTCCCAGGCAATGCTGGCTGCATGCAGTGCTGCCAAGTGCTCCAAAACTAGCTTGTAATGATCCAAAGTATAACTTTCTGTAGGCTTGAGGTGTCTAAAATGCTCCGTGAGATCCTCCAGCACCATCACATCATCACGACTGTAGTAACACTTTGGATATAGTTTTCGACTTGCTGGTAAAACATATTAAATTAATTTAATTTTTAAACTTTACTTGATATGCTAAACTCACCATAACGCTGCACATTAGGTAATATACCCTTGTAGATAGTTGTTTCCTTGCGAAAAACTCCTTTGCGCTCGCATTCGGCTCTTTGTGGTGGATTATTGTATGGCAAACTCTTGACAAAGTAATGCAACTCTTGTTGAATCTTCAACTTTTGATGTTGCACTTGCAAATGCAGTTTGTAGTATTCACCCATGTAGCCCATCAAGTTCTTATCACCTGGATTTAGTTGCCAATCCAATAGCAATAAGTTCTCATCGTCTTCTTTTAATTGAAGTGTGCGTTGTGCTATTAGACGACATTCCTCTGTGCTGAGTAATTGTTCCATAGATGCTGCCGGTTTTGTCTAATGCTGGTTGTCGACTAATCAGAGAGAAAAGCAGCTGGCCAGATGCTAGGCATTATCAGTCGACTGCTGATTATACTACGATTACACAAGATTACCCTTCCTAAGCGAGAATCAAAGCTGTTTTACTCTACAAAAAATTAACAAATGATTTATTTCACAATAAACAGACGTCAGGTGTTTGAAAGCACCATACAATAAATTCCACAGATTTCAAAAATATTTTAATTTCTATGCAATCAATGCATTCTCTAAATGAAATTATACAATCAATGAAAAAAAACACAAACCAAACTATTGAAATTAATTATGAAATTATTTCTAAAGAATTTTTAACTCTTTGTTCTAAGGTTGACAAAATGCAGGCCCTAATATGAATAACAAATGTAGAATTGTTAAACTGAATAATGTATAAAAACATTAATTTTTTTTTAATTGTAAACGAAAAAAGGGGAACCATTTTTTAAAAATAATTCAAAAAATATGAGCAGCATTTTTTTTAAAGCAATAAACTATTTACAGTCATTTTTAAGTGTAAGAATTAATTTAATGTTACAATTTCATTATATAAATGGTAACAATTCAACATTTGTAAATTTTTATTAGAGTCATTATTTTGATTTAATAAGTATGTAATAAATTGTTAAATAAATATTTGTATTGTTTATTTATTTTTCTTTCTGAAATCACATTATTTTTGTGAGTGTATGAATGTTTTATAAATTACTTTTATTTTGAAGAAAGCATATTCAGCAATCTTAACTACAAATTAATTCCCGTTGAGGTTTTCGCTGATAAGATAATCTTTTTGAAGAAACTGCGCGCGACTTCGCTGATAAAGCAAACGTGTTACTAGGTAAACGAATTTTGGGGGTGTAAACAAAGCACAAACTGAAGATAAGAGAACATCATTTGGCTTGTTTAAAGTATGTCAACTCTAATAAATCCTCAATGCAATCGTATAAATAAGATCTATAATCCTCGTGGTCAAGCATTAAATTCAACAGACTATCGGTGCGATTCACATTACAATAACGATGAAATTCATCTGGTTGCTCATCTTTCAGTTTCTTCAGATAGTTCTCTGGCAAACGTAGCAACGTGGCTGTAATGCAATTGTATGTGGCACCAAACAACGCCAGATCCTCCAAAGATTGCTCAAAGTCTTGCCGTGTAAGTTTTTCCTTGGTCGCATCAATTCCCATATCGTTTAACTCGGTCAATAGTTGATCGTGGTAATAATTGAGATTGCGCTGCTGCATCTGCTTGCGATCTTTGGGCTCCACATTCAAGTAGCTGGCCATTAGGAAGTCAATAGCTGGCGGCGCATAGCGACACAGTTGAAAGTCCACGAGGGCACAACAAACATCTTCAGGCTGTTGCTTGTGATAGAAAACATTGCCACTCCAGGCATCGCGATGTAAAAACACATTGCGATGCACAGCCGATGGATTGATCATAAAGTAAATATTGTCCAAGCACCTAGGCAGCACACTGGCAATAAAATCTTGAGCAGCTTCATCATTGCGGACCAAAGGATGCGTTGCAGTCGCAGCTAAAATGGCCTTTGAAAAGTGGCAAAAAAAATAGTTAAAAAGTTGAGTGAACAAACTTCAAATTTAAATTACCTTTATGCCCGTGGTCCACCAGTCAATGTCTGGATCCATGGACTTCTCCTGCAGCCATTTTCTAAACTGAACGCCAATTGTGCAGCGATGACGTTGCTCATACGCCACGCTGCTCGCATGCAACGTTGCCAGCGCCTTGAGCAGAGGTCGCAGCTGCTGTTCGCTGAGGAAGCGTGTGCTCGATGGCAATGAGGCGTAGCCCAAGTCCTCAATATTCTGCATAACAAACAGATCGTCGCGAGCATAATAGCACTTGGCACACCACAAATGCTTAGCTAAAATAGAAAATTCAAAACAATAAAATGCAACTCCAATCATAAAGAGACTTCACGACTTACAGAACAACTTTAATTCATTTAGTAGCGTTTCGTAGAGCATCGCTTCCTTTTTAAGTATGGATCTTTTCTCGTCGTAAAACAACTTGTCTGCATTTTGATAAACCGACTTGACAAACAAGCGTTTTGTACGCTCCTCCGGCTCATTATCCAATTGATAGCTGAGTATTAGATGATAGTATTCGCCGAGGAAACCAACATGTTCTATGGCTGGCAATATTTTAAATTCTTTTAGTTTTCCCTGTTGCTTTTCATCTTGCAGCACCGACTTTAAGATCTTTTCGCATTCCTCAAATGTGAACATATCCAAGCTATTCGCACGCGTTAATGCTGGATTGTAGTCCGCTTTAGCCATGGCGACAAATTTATTATTTACCGTGCGTATACTTAATACCACTGCGCAGTTCGACAGCTGGCTTTCAACTGTTTACACTTTTGTTTTCCGCGCTGCAAAACTAGTTTTAGCTGATACTCTAACAAACACAACTTGATTAGCTATTTACAATCACACACCATTAACACTGCAAATTACTTTGAAGTTGCACATTCAGAACACCAATTTTTTATATTTTTGAAATATAATTTAGTTTTTTGCTACACATATTAAATGTTCTCTAATAAAACATTTTAAATGCACATTTATAAATATAATTTACCTCTTTTTTTTGGAAAAAGCTTTTCTGAAAATATTCGTTCTAATAGTATTTAAACAGTACTATATAAAAACTGTAAGCTGCTAAAAACTAAAAGTTCATATATTTGTTGTGTAAAATGAATTTAAGCATTAACCTCAAATATGAATCGAGTTTAGAAATGAGTACAACAAATATGGTTTAAATTATGTTTATTAATTTATAAATGGGTACAAAAGTTTATTATGAATTCTTGCAGTAAATAAATATATATACATATATAAATTAAATACGTTATTGTATAAAGAGCATACAATATTCGCTGAATAATATTATTATCTTATTATCTTTATGAATTGCTTATCGCTGGCACAGCTCTTTTATTAAATGACCAATAAATAGACGAAAATATCTCTTGCTCACGCTCTTGCTCTATAATTGAAGCATAGCGACTTCCATGACTTGTCCACAGCACATTTCCATTGCCTCTTTAAATTCAGCATTCTCTTCCATATGTTTCAAGATGATTTCACTGCGATCGACGTACTTAAAATCGTTGGTGACGAACTCTTTGGGCACTTTGATTACCGTTGCGGCAACAGCATTGTAGACAACGGCAAATAGACGAAACTCTTCATAGGAGTCCAGCAGCTCAGCTTTCGTTATAAATTCCTCTGACTCCAAGCCAAACTCTTCTAAGTCCTTTTTCAACCAATCATAATAGAAATCAATGCATTTGCCTTCTAAACAGAGTCGCTGCTCATATGTCAGATTCAAATAGAGACTGAAACATAAATCAATTGCTGGTGGTGTATAGCGAGAAGTTTGGAAATCCACCAGAACAACAGAATCCTCACGATGAAGGGGAAAAATATGTTGCCAGACCATAAGTCACGATGGCAGAGCACATTTCTATACTTTGTTGAGGGTGAAACCTGTTGATAAACTCGCTGCAAAATCTCCTCCAATTGCGAGTTGATAAAATCAAGATTTTCACTTGTCTGATAATGTGGCAGACTTCTAATGACAGCTATAATGGCCGACAGTCCCGTCGTAAACCAGGCTATATCAGCTGACACCGTAATCTCTTGCAATCGGTCACCAAACTCATCGCCAATATTGATACCTTCACGCTGTTCGTAAATAAAACTGGAAGCATGAAAAGCGGCCAATGTTCGAAGCACTTGAAGTAGCTGCTCCTCTTCTAGCAAAGTGCTTGGCGAGTTGAGATAACCACTAAGTTTCAGATTCTCGAAGACACAGAGATCAGGGCGTGAATAAAAGCAATCAGCGCTCCACTTGAGTTTAGCTAGAAAATGAAATTAAATAGCAACGAAATTCATTTTGTGGTTGAGTAAATATAGTACGCACAATATTGTTGCATTTTTGGCAGGATGTTCTCATACAGCCACGCCTCTTTGCGAAAGATCGCCTCCTTTTCGACCTCATCGCTTTGCTGTGGCACGCCCTTCACGAACAGTTCGATTTGCAATATATTTTCTGACTCAGCCTGAAAGTAGGCAATACAATTTTAGCTTTGGGTATTTTAAAATTTGCTTCGTTTTAATTGAAAATGCTTATTTAATAAAGCTTGCCGAATTTCATGTTTTGTAAAGCTGCACTATAATTAAAAAAATTTAATTTAAGATTGATCGAAAAATATTGATTGGTTTTATAGCCAACTAACTTTTTCTTAATTTTTAAAATTTCTTCTAATATTTTTCTTTCTGCCTTTTCTGCCTTTCGTTATTGGCATGACGTTATTACAATTTCTTGTTGATACTGTTAAGTAAACAATGTTCTAAAGTCATACGTTTTTAAAATAAATTTAATTATTTTACGGTCTCGCTGAATTTTCTGTGGAATTGGCCTGATATTGTTTTTGTAGTTAAGTGTGACGAATGGAAGTCTATTCAAACTTCGATATATTAACATATTAAGAGTAAAATAATATTAGAAATGTATTTTTATAAATTCAAGGCATATAAGAAGTATATTTTAATAGTCTTGCAGTTAGTCCTGCATATTTTCAATAAAAAAAATTGCACGAATTCTTAGAATTGCAATGATTGTAATGTTACTTGTAAAGAATGTAATCATAATGGTCGTTGAGTTGAGACCACAACCATTATATATGAACTTAGTATATTTTTGTAATGTTCCAATAAGAAGTGTATATTTTTAATTAACGGATTGAACCAATTCTAAGAAATGATTGTAATATTACTTGTAAACGATGTAATCAGTTATTTAAGTTATAGTTGGGTGGAGACCACAAATACAAAATATAAACATTACTTACAACAAGATTTATATTATAACATATACTAGAAGCAGTATTCATATTCAGATTCGGTTTAAATATAAACATAAATAACAAATAGATTCTCGTGTGGCAAATATTTGAGCAGATGTTTGTACTACACATTAAGATATAAAGTGGGACACTTAATTGATGTGAAGATTAACAAACAATCTTTAAGCAGTTTTTGAACAAACCCTGATAAATCGCTAGAAGAGAGCTTGAATAGAAACATATGTTACTTACCTCACTTACTTACAAATATACTTACCTTCACTTATATTAGCGAATACGTATTAAAATATTTATTTGCGACAAGTTCAAGCGAAAGTCATTGCGACAATTATCATGTCAACACAATGTGTTTGATTCAACTTACAATGCAATAGCGTAAGGTTAACGCATAATAGTCGCCCAGATAACCAATCGCACTAATATCCCTTTCCCAATCGTAATCAACAATGCGCAGATCATCATCAGATAACTCAAGTTTGGATGATTTGCACATGTTTCTTAAGATTTCTAAGCACTCAGTCGATGTTAAGAGCATATTGATCATACGTCGTGTTACGTATACGCACTGTTGACTTTAGATGCTTTTCTCACGACAATTTTCCACCGGTCTGCTAGCGCTGCGCAACGCGATTAAACTGAATCGGTCGAGAACGATTTTCATTTTATTGTTTACTCATTTACCGAGACCCTCTGAGAGGCATTCGGCATTTTGTGAAATCGTGCAGAATATATATAAAATTTATATGCATGCAAGGGAGAGTATTTTGTGGGTATGCGATAAGATATGATTCGCTTTCTTGAGTATTTCTGGATACGTGTCATTACGTAATGCGCTCACTAAAGAGAATATGCATTCTCAGTGCACGGTTCGCAGCAAATTGAGTCGCTGCTGTCGTCGCTTCTCATTCACATAGGTGGTATAGGGACGTATTGTGGCATAGTAAATAATCTCCACGAAGCTCAGCAGACTGGCACCCACAAACAGACCTGTTGTACCGCCAATGGACACTGCAAGTGGACACGATCAATAACAAATTGAACTCTTCACGCTCTTAAGTATTTAACTCACCCACTAAATCCAGTTTGCCTCTCACTAGATTGCGCTTATAACGCTCTGTGGGCAACTCAAGAAGTCCCACTTCAATCCTAGATACTGGACTCTGATGCCCATAGATATTATCCTTGCTATCGTGTACTGTGGTGATATCCACTTCTGTACATGACGGCAAACAATCGCATACGAGTCCTTTGCGTCCACGACGTCGCGACCATTTCGCAATAATCACCGACAGATCCTCATAGTTGCGATTTAAGCACTCCAAGCCATCCATATTGCACAGCTGCCAATCGGGCGAATTGGGTGACAAGTGACTGGAGCAATTGCAGAGTTCAATTTGCCGATCCTTGCGGCACTGCACAGTGCACGCACTGTAGCTATAGTAGCGATGCACATCAAGAATGTTTTCGTCGGGAAAGCGACAGTTTCTCTGATGCACACTCGTCTCACGAATCGCCTCATCATTCTCAATGTCTCGCTTCGATACATAGCGACTGTTTCGAAAGATACTGTTTGTATTTTCGTAGTGTATTAAATAGTTGAACTTACACAAAGGAGATGTAAGGTCCAACGACAAGAAAATCCGTTTTGGGTGTTACCAGAGTGGGCACCTCTTCGGTTCCCAGTATGAAAACCTTATGGGGAATTATATGAAAGAAAAACCAACAGAAAATAAATGGTTAATAAATTAAATTATTTACAAACGTTTTCTTTGTAAGTGGCAATACATACAGTTGCCTCTGTGAGCAGCTCCATTTTGAGAGAACCTGGTCCTGTATAACGATTGGAATACATATTGAGTTTAGGGCCATTGTTCTTGCTAGATTAAAAAGAATAATTGATAGTGTTGGAAACATCTTAATTAAAAATTAAAAAAATTTTTAAAATCAATTAAGATATTTACTATCAAAATTCTTGATCAGTATAGAATTGAGTGAATCTAAATGGAAAATTAAACAAACAAAAAAATTAAAGATTTACTCAGCGTCTCCAAAATATTTGCACCTTTCTCCCTTACTCTGCTATTTTCAAATTGTCAAATTCGCAGCCTTATCTGTGTTATTTTGAATCAGGCAAAGTTAAAAGCTAAATTATATAACAATTATCTTAAGCTCTTCAATATGGATAGTCTAGTCAAGCATTTCTTAAATCAACTTTAGAATTTACTGGATAACTTTTTACTCAGGATAGTATTTAAAATTTACTTGTCAATTTAAATTAAAACTAAAACTGAGCAAAAAAAAAACTCTGTGACCACGTCGAATATCAAATATGCGGCTTAATTTTATGAGTTTAATTTTTATCTCTTTGACAAGCAGGTAGACTGAAATATAACGTTGCATTCGCTTTTTCCTTTCGCCAACTTACCCTGCCTGCATTGAGTTGATGGCGTAGCAAATGCCCAACTCAGTTTCCATGCGTTGAAAATACTTGCAGCACTCGAAGGGTTTATTATTCCACTCGCAGCTACGAATCGAGTCAACACAGCTGCTTCTCACCAATTGAGCATAGTATGAGAAATTCGAATAAAAACAGGTGGCAGTCGAATCCTCACCGCCACACTCATGCACCGTGTGATAGGATTCACCGCGAAAGAAGGCAATTTCACTGAGCACTTCTTCCAAAGTGAAGTCATGATCAGCGCCCCACAGTCTAAAGACAATACTATTAATTAATATTACAAAAAATTTAAGTGATATAAAAGATATTCTACTGTTCAGCGACTTCTTGTATGCGATCCATGTTCTTCGATTCACACACAATGATGGCCGGAAAATTGGTGTCCCAATCGCGATACGAGCTCTCCACCACAAAGCTAATAGCATTGTTCTCAAAGGCAGCTATTAAATAGAATATTTTATGGGAGTAAGTACACTTTTAGTTGCTATATAACTTACCCAATGATGCCTTGATGAGCAGCCAGGAGGCATACCACGAGGCAACCAAACAGATACCCCAAAAGATGCGTTCCAGCCAGTTGGCATCTTTGTCCACTATAAAGCGAGCGCCATGCAGCGTCGAATTCTTCAAATATTCCTCTATGCTTTGCTTTAATCGCATGTTGTACTTCTCTTTAGCTCTTGACTGCTACTGACTAGAAATTTCTAATAACCATATCAATTGACCAGAGGTCTCTATGACCATCTCGATAAGTCATGAACAGCTGTTGCTACCACACGCATTTCCCACAATTATCTAGAGAGATTGGGCATTTCACGTGGGTCCTTGACATCATTATCTGATGCATTAGTTTCATTTGCCTAGAGTCTACAATGAAAAGTGCTGAATAAACAAAAGGCGCCTCACTAATTCGTAGTATAATATTAAACAGCTTAAACGATTTAATAATAGTTTGCAGAAGCTCAGCGTAAGTTTCTGTTTGTCTAGATTAGTTAGCCGAATTTTCCCGTACTTAAATTTTAGGGTGTTAATTTAACTGTTTAAATAGTAATAAAGAAAAGTTGCACTACAAGCAACTAAGATGGCGTGTTCTTTAATGATTATAAATGATGGCAGAGGGCTAAACTGAAATATCGTTACATTAAAAATTAATGTACAATTAAATTTTAGAAAGTTTTTCCATTGTATTTTAATTTTATACAAAAGAATATCTTTTGATCTTGCTCAATGCTCTTTTATATATATTCTCTATCTTGTTTCTTTTCTCAATGGATTACTACACGTATACGTTATTCTTTGTATGAATGAAGTGGAGAGTCACTCTCAAGCGAAATGCTCGCTAATTGCCTTATCTTAAGTGTCTAGCCAAAAGGCAAACACATCTGATGAAATTTCTAACTCTCTAAAATCTAATTAGGTCTATGCATATTTATTTTAAAGTCAACCTCTTCAAAGGTTAGAGGATATTTAAACCAGAAAAGCTAAATAAATAATGAAAGCACATTTAGTATATTACAATATACGATATAACTTTTATTTTTAAAAAGTTAATGATACATATGTAAGATATATTATGTAAATAAATCATTTTTTACAATACTGTTTGTCGTTTTAAAATTTTTTTGTAAAAAGTTACAAAAACCTTTTTTCTTTTTCACAATATCAGGAAAGTGTATTTTAGCTTCTCCTCTCTTTTGAATTCTAGAAAAAGTTTAGGGATGATTTCTAGCCTTCTTAATCTCATGATACTGACACTGATTTAGTTATCAGAAAAGTTTTTTACAACGCTTTGCGACAGCTTGTGAGTATAAAATGCAAAATTCACCTGCAATTGCCAAGACAGTTCTACACAAGATGGCAACCGCATTGGAATTGAGCAGCTCTGACATTCAGGGTCTCTGTCAGACTTATATGCAAAAGAATGATCTGAACGCAAACTTCGAAATTGTCAGCTATAAACTGCAGCCAACTTCGGATGCACCCGCAGGATATTTGGGCAGTCACTTTTATCTGCAGGTGACTCTGAAGCTGCAGGGCAATGAAGAGCCACAACATCTGCGGTTCTTCTGTAAATCAGCGCCAAAAGGCAATGCATCGCACATGGAATATCTAGAGGATTTCGGTGTATTCCAGAAGGAGATTACATTCTATCAGGATGTGCTGCCCGAGCTGCAAGCAAACACGATTGAGATTGCTCCCAAGTGCTACTATGCGGACAACAATCTGCTGATCTTTGAGAATCTCATTGATCAGGGCTACCGCATGGGAGCTGGACGTGATGGAGTACTCAACTATGGACAACTTCATTGTGCCTTGAAGACATTGGCTGCATTGCATGCCGGTTCCATTATCCAAGACCAAACTGGTAAGGAAAGACTTCCCCTGAAGGAGAATGCATATCCCTTGGACGTGCCCAAGGAACACATGCGTGTGGTTAACTTTAATCAGGCTTGCGAGGTTTACAAGGAGTTCATAAAAACGCTGCCCAAATACCAACACCAATTGGATTATATTTTGGAGAACTTTACTAAGCGCATGTCCATCATTTTTGAACTGTCGAAAACCTCAAAGACGCGTCTCAATGCCACGCTGCATGCCGATCTCTGGTCAAATAATATACTCTTCCAGTATGGCAAACACGATGATAAGCCTCTACAATGTCGCTTTGTGGACTTTCAGCTGGCTCGCTATGCTCCGCCTGCCATGGATCTGCTGACTATTCTCACCATTCCAACAACTAGTCAATTTCGAGCTGCTCATCTCAATGAATTACTGGCGGAGTATTATCGCTTCATGGGCGAGTTTCTGAAAGAAGCTGGCTTCGATATTGTTAACATTCTGCCTGAGGATGAATACTACAATTCGGTGGAAGAGTATCGCATCATCGGCCTTATTGAGAGTCTGTTTTTCTGCCATTTGGTCATGCTACCACCTACTTTTACTAAAGAGTTGACCAGCTCGGCAGATGGATTCAACGATTTCTTTAGCAAGAAACGCATCGAAATCTGCTTGAAGGCTTTCAAATCAGATGAACTATATAGAGATCGCATTGTCGATATGCTGGAGGACTTTGTTGATAACTTTGTGCTGAAATCTTAAGTTAATCATTATTTTAAGACTACCAAATAAAGTTTATGCCATGAATATATTCAATTTAATTCTTTGATCGTGCAAACATAAATAATATTTAACAGATTTAGAATTCTCGTTAATATATGTAGATCAATATAAGTTATAAGTAAGGTTACTATTTCATTGCTTAGCTTTTTGCTTTTGCTAATTTAAGCTCTCACTTACCTTACCTTACTCACATTTATATGGTTGATAACACCAGGTTATGGGGGCTGTAAAAAACAGCTGTTCCGTGGGTACGTATTTCCTTTAATTATCTCGAATCATCTGACGTTAGTCGTGCGTCATTACCTTTATTTGCCTAGAGTCTCAAGAGGGCCTGTTTCGTGTTAGATATATTACACTCTCCCCATCCAGACGCCTTGCTAATCCCTTTGACAATATTAGTAGGCTTTCAGAAGACTTGATTACACCAAGCAGTAGGTTAGTAAATTTATAGCTTCCGTTTTTTCAGCTACTTGTTAGGGTATGCAAATGAATGCGAAGCTTGAAAAGGCTTTCTCTTTGATATCGAGCATTTGAATTAACTTACCTTTTTTCTTTTTTTTCTTGGTAATAATAACGCACATTGTTAAAATGAAGCGAAAAGAGGCTTTAAAAAGGCATTGCACGGTACAAAATTGAATTGTCAGCGGGGAAGTGCAATTTAAACTTATGCAAGCGAAAATTTTGATTCATTGCATCAAAATAATCTCTCTCCTTTCCTTGTATTCGACTAGCATCTTCACTTCAAACGATCTTTAACATTGCTTTTACAAGTACAACTAGCATCTTTTTAATTAACGGTTGAGTATCTGAGCAACGTAATCTGTTGTTCATAATTTCAAGTAGCATCCTAGTTCCTTGCGTTTGAGCAATTTTTTCTGCTTAACTAAGAAGTAGTAACTTCTTCTTTGACAAAACATACAAACTAGCATCCCATTCCGTATAATCTATCACTTAAAACTAATTCAGCTTAATAGCTACACCTCCTGTTAAGCAACGTCTTATGTACATAAGTACAACTAGCATCCTTTTGTGTTTCCCGCTTAAATCTATTAACTGATTTTGCTTAACTAAGAAGTACCTACTTCTGTTGTACATAATCTAAGCTAGCATTTCCACACATAAAAACTTAAGTCCTTTTGTACTTTAGCAATGAACTTACGAGCAACATTTTCTATCATATATTTGTTACATAATTTGAGTACAACGTGCATTCTCTTTTGTTTATCGCTTGCTTCTTTTAGTATATTAATATACAAATTCTTTGTTTTTTGACTAATGCATCTGCTTGCATTCGACACTCGTCTTAATTGATTTCAATCAACTGCTTCAGCTGCCTTAATTGAAACTTTATTTTCTTCACATAATAATTTAATATTTGTCCTATTTCTCCGGCAAGAATTACAACTTCTATGGCTTTACGTGATCGTTTGAAATCTGGTATTAGAAATACAGCAATAGAATTATTATAAATTAAACTTAATGGATTAAAATAAGTTTTATGATCTCTTGAGTAAGGCAACGGGTCACTCGCATGCCAAATGTACGTGAATTGCCTTATCTTAACTGACAACACACGACAGCTGACAGATGAAGCACACTGATTGTGCCTAGAGACAGACAATGGGTGTGTCTGAAATGATTCACATGGAAATAAATCACTCTTAATAGTTTATGTAGTAAAAATATAGCATCAATTTGGTTAGCACACCTCTGAAAAGAAAATATATTTACTTTAAATTGTAGATGTTATTTAAGAAATACTGTTTGGAAAAAACGCCTGCTGCTTTGGCTTTAATCTGTCTATTTTTTCACTATATTATGAATGTAGTCCTGTATCAATATACCTTCGATATATTTAAGTATTGTTGTGGTACATTATTTTGATATATTTTACAAGTAATATCCCACTGTTTTGCTCTTATTCAAAATGGATGGAGGATATCTTATAGTCGAGCACTCTCGATTGTTGCTTTCTTACATGTTAAATAAATTCTTTAATATATATTTTTGTATTTTATACAATTATTTTTACTAAAGAGTAAGTGTATTTCAGTTTCACAGTTTGTTAAAACGTTTGCTGATGTTTAGGGATGATTTCCGACCTATTTAATCTCGGCAATTCCTCTTAACTAAGGCTGATGTGGATGACTTATCAGGTGTGACAACAGGTTGTCATTTGCGTGTTCCATCACACGACTAAAAAGTATATTATAAAGTGGAAGATTTGCTCTCAATTGGCAAGACAGTTCTAGACAAGATGGCAACGGCATTAGACTTAAGTAGCTCAGACATTCAACAGCTGTGTCTCAGATATCTGCAAGGAAATGCTCAACCTTCGAGCTTTGAAATTGTTGATTCTAATTTGAAACGCACTTCAGATGCTCCCGAAGGCTATCTAGGAAATCATTTTCACCTGCAGGTGACGCTAAAGCTGCAGCAGAGTGACGAATTAAAAAAGATACGTTTCTTTTGCAAAGCTGCACCGGAAGGAAATGCATCGAGGATGGAATATATTGAGGACTTTGGTGTCTTTCAAAGGGAGATTACGGCCTACAAACATGTGCTGCCTGATTTGCAAGCAGCGTGTGCTGAAATCGCTCCAAAGTGCTATTATGGAGATAAGAATTTGCTCATCTTTGAGAACCTTATTGATCAGGGATATCGCATGGGAGCTGGACGAGATGGATTACTCAACTATGAGCAGCTTCATTGTGCCTTGAAGACATTGGCTGCTTTGCATGCTGGTTCGATTATAATGCATCTGCAAGGTAACGAAAGAATTCCGCTGGAGGAGCATGCGTATCCCTCGAATGTACGCAAGGAACACATGCGTATACGTTATTTTTATCAGACTTGCGAGGTCTTCAAAGAGCTTATTAAAACCTTACCCAAATACGAGAGCCAATTGGACTACATATTGAGTGAAGTTACTCAACGCATGGCCATCATCTTTGAACTTTGTAAAGCGTCGAAAACACGTCTCAATGTCACGCTGCATGGCGACCTCTGGGCGAATAATATACTCTTCCAGTATGACAAATATGATGAGAAGCCGCTGCAGTGCCGCTTCGTGGATTTTCAGCTGCTACGCTATGCTCCACCTGCCATGGATTTGCCCACAATGCTGACCATTCCAACAACGCGACAATTTCGAGCTGCTCATCTCAACGAATTACTGGCGGAATATTATCGCTTCATGAAAGAGTATCTCAAAGAAGCGAACTTAAATATTGCCAACATTCTGCCCGAGGCTGAGTACTACGATTCGATGGAAGAGTATCGCATAGTCGGTATCATTGAGAGCTTGCAGTTCAGCCATTTGGCTATGTTGCCACCAGCTTGCACTCAAGAATTGACCAGCTCGGAAGATGGATTCAATGATTTCTTCAGTCACAAACGTATTGAAATTTGCATGAAAGCTTTCAAATCGGACGAACTATATAGAAATCGGATGACAGATATGCTGGAGGACTTTGTGGATAATTATGTTTTAAAGCCAACGAAATAATAAATAGCTTTTGCTTTTCCCCTGTAAGTCATAGCTTTTGAACGCTTCGTTAAGTTTTCGTTGTCTCTTTTTGGTTTTGGAATTCGAAAACTTTCAAGCTGAAGTTTATTTTTTGGTGTTGCGGCTCTGCTCGTCGATGGCTTCAAGTTTGCAATTCAGTTGCCAAGAGGCCGCGATCATATCAACAACTTGTTGACGCTTTTTCCAGACTGACTTTAAACGTTTTATCGGTCTTTGTTCGAGTCGGGATTACGCAGCATAAATTAAATTGAAGTGCAAATTTGAAGAGTTGATTTAAATATATAAATACTTAAAGAAACCCTATTTAAATATGTGAGTTCATTTTGTGAATTAATAAATAAGAAATGCGAAATTTATGGTTAAGCTTTGAGAAGTGAAATATTTCTGCCAAGTTATTATCACTGTATTAAATTTATGCACTTTTTCTGCAAACAATTATCCTTTGACGTTGAGACACTTGACAAAAAAACAATTTGTTGCTTTGTCATTGCCAAAGCAAGTGCCAAAAGTTTGCCAACATTCAAATAAAATGCTGCAAAATATTTGCATTTGTTGAAGCAGGTGAAGGCGCACTGTAAAAAGCCATAAACAAACAAAACTAAAATAAATATAAAACTGCAAACGAGCAGAGAGACAAGAGAGTGACAGACAATCGACAAAGGGAAACAACAAGTCAAACTATTAAATGTGACAGTAGCTCTCGGTATATAATTCAATTCAACTGTCACGTTTTTCCAACAAATGCGACTGCAGCAGCAGTAGAAAAAAAATAAAATTCATTTACGAAAACTGCTATAAATTAATAAAAATAAACAATGCATATTTTTTTTATTTTGGCGGCGAGACGGTAGCATTATTGTGTTTTATTGTTATTGCTAGACTTAATCGCGAGTGTCGCACGTCTGCGATCAAAAAATGACGTAAAAAAGTGAGCAACGCTTAAAGCAGCTGCCCAGTTACTTACGAGTTTAAATGATCGTCACGCCGAATGGGAAATTACAAGAATTGAATATCAATATTGACCAAATGCGATATGACGATAGTCTTTGGTATTTGACCATGAAGCAATCGCAATGTTTTTGAGCCACATTTCGTCATTAATTCAAGTGCGACTGCAAATGAGTTTGGCGGGGGGAAATTTCGCTATTCGATTTGAAATTGATTTATTAATCAATAATTTTATGCGTACTCAAAATTTGGCAATAAGTGAAATGGTTTTTAGGTAAATTATTTAAACATAAATTCAGTACAAATAAAATGTGTAAATTGCTTGTAATTTATGGCTATTAAATAATTAAATATATACTTAAAGTAATTAAATTTAGTTTTAATTTGAGTACAGTAGCTAAATTGCAGTTTGCATTTAATTATATAAATAATTGCATTTGAATTGTATTTAATTTGTAAAGTGTTCATTTGAGCTACATTGCGAATGAGTAATATTTGGGAAGGGTAATAATTAAATGACTACATTAAAGAGCTCTTCTTTCAATCATCGATAGAATTTGCATTTCCTATTTATTTTACTATCACTTTTCGAATGATTCCTTGTCCGCTTCATTCACAACTTTTCAGCTAAATAGCTGACAATTTTATTTGTGCAAAACATTATTATCATTACTATCAACATGTTAGCATTGCCCCGCCTCAGTTGCATATTTGCTGCAGATTATGCAACTCGAGTTTGGAATGTTTTTGTTGCTGTTGTTATCTTCTTTCAGGTTTTCGAGGCACCGCTTTTGTGTGTCATGTGGTGCCACAGACTGTGACTGTGACTGTGACTCTGCCACAGATGTGTGGACACGAAATCGCTGCCTGTTTCTCTGTCTGTCTGTCCGTCCGTCCGTCCGTCCGTCTGTCTGACTGTCTCTGCTTGCTTACAGATGACAACAAGGCGTGTTGTTGGCTTTGATTGGGTCAATGGAATCCAATTGCCGTTTGTTTCGCTCGTTGCAGTTTTTTCGCTGCTGCTTTGCGTAGCCAAATTTGGGTCATCCGGTTAATTGGCAAAGATTGACGTATTGTTGTTCTACAAAAGTCGTCTACAAATTTGTTTACACTTTACACACACATTCCTATACAATTATATTTGCATACAATGAGGAAATAGTTGCACGCATCTCTTTTAACATCTGGAAAATAACTGGAACTGCAACTGAAACTGAAACTGAAACTGAAACTGCAATTCGTCGGTCAGCAGAGAGTGAAAGGTCGACGCAAGTAGGCCTTGATATCGCACATTGTCTTGAACCCAACCACTAACTCATTTCATCTTTTGTTTTCTTCATTTTTTTGGCAAGTGCTCGTAAAGACATCGCGCACATTAAATTGCCCGCTTAACAGTTACAAGGTTGCTTCATTCGGGATCATTGCTTGGCATCATTCAACGAAGGCAAATTAAGCTTTAATTAAGCCTACGCTTCTCTCTGATAAATTACACTTGACTTTAAGGCAGTGTTACAAAACAGTTGAGCATACAGTTGCTCTTCTAAAAATGATTAGTCTTGTTTTGGGTTTTAAAGTGCATTCATCTTAAATCAATTTTTCATTTTAAAACAATTTTGGGACAACTGAAATCAAATTGTTATATTGATTTGAATATATATAAATAAATCTGACAATAAATAATTTAAAGCAATATTAATTTGTTATTCGTATAATTATTTTCTACAAAGTAAACGTAACATAAAAACATCTTAATACATTTAATTTCTAAAATCCATTTAATTAATGTCTGTCAGCAATAATGTCGTTAGGACCAATTGAAAATGTGATAAATTACGTATACGTCGACGTATACTTAATCTAATGGATATCAAATCTATTAGTCTTTTCCAATTTGAATAAATTAGAGACACCAAAAAATATTTGTTGCAATTGGTATGCATTAAAAGCTTTTCAATTAATTTCAACAACTTTTCTAATCAACAACTTTGTAAAATTGTTCAATGTAAAAGTGAAATAAAGTTGTAACAAGAGCGCGCTGCCTGCTATGATGTAAGTTTACATCTGTTTGTTAAAGAGCAAAACAAGTTAATGTTGAATGATGAATTGGTAAAAGAAGGGCACATAAAGTATGCGGCAAATGCAGCTGCCACAAGTGGCAATATCAAGTCCAAAGCTTACGTCATCGACGTCATCATCGTCATCATCATGATTGTGGCGCATCTCGTAGACTGCCGGTTATCCAATTAAAAGCAAAGATCAGGGATAGTTTTCAGCAGCCAGCAGCAAAATGTGGGCCGTTCACATCTCAGCAACGATTTCGATATGCAATAATGTATTTCTCTTTTTTCGCTACATGTATTATTTTTTTTTTGTGCATTTCTTTCTTTTTTTTCTTGCTGTACGCACCAAAGCGACGACGACGACGAGGCGACACAGCACGCGACATCTAGGAAATGACTGAGAGTCGTTCGCCTAGTCACAAGACGGCAACTTTTAGCCAACCTGCCGCAAACAAACACACACACGGACACAAACACGCACTTGTAGCTACACGCATCCATTTTATACATAAGACCAAAAGCAACAGTTTGTTGGTTGACCAAGTCAGCTGACTTGAACGCTAACTAGTTGTCCAGTGTCTGGAGTGAAAAGCGGTCATTTAGGTTTTTAGGCGTGTTCCAGGCAGTGTCGAGGGGCGTTACGGGGCGGGGGAGGTGAAGGGGAGGAGGTGCCACATATATGCGTACATGCGTGACAGGCGGAAACTTGTAATATCATATGCACGCTACACTTACGCAATGATCATAATACTACACTACTTTTGCTAATCATAATAATGATGATATAAATTCCAACACAAGTGGAGATCTCGTTACTCATCTCTCGCTCTCCCTCTTTCTGTCTCTTTTTAGGTGCCTGCCCTATCGATATGTTTGTGCCCCGCTCGCGCTGCTCTTGATCACCTTGATCCTCAACGTTGCGGCACGTCCGCAGCACAACTTGCAACACATTGCCGTCTTGGAGAATGCCGCCTGGGAACAAACGTTGCCGCCACACTTTCAGAATCCATTCTATCAATCACCTCGAGTCCGACAAGCGTTGGCCAAATCAAGCTGGTTTGGACCTGGCGAACAAGTGGTAAAACAATCTTTATTTATTGGCAGTTCTTTTGGTTGATTCTTAAGAGTTCTTTTGACAGGTTCACGAGCGTCAAGCCGAGAAAATTCCACGCATGGAAATCTATAATGTGCTCTCTCATGCTGGTCTGTTGCCACGTCGTCATTACTTCTAAAAACATCTCATTTAAATGCATTTTATTACATGCTGTATATAATATATCTCATAAAAACAATGAAAATAAAAAGATAGTCATTAATTTAAGCTAAAATCAGCAAAGTTATTTTTAAAACGCAATTCAAACTTAACGGAAAAAGGAAACGGGAAGTTTTAATTTTAATAAAAAAATAACTTTTTGAAGCCCTAGCTTGGCCATATCCTTAATAATGTTAAAAGGACATACCATTTTCTAATTAGCATTAAAACGACTATTGAATGGCATTCACAAATTTTAAAAACTAAAAAAAAAAAATTTCAAAAAAATTTCGAAAAATTTTCTAAGGGGGAGGCATGGAAAATTTGCTAAAAATTGAAAAAGTCCTTGTAACTCAGCCATTTGAAGGACTATTGTGATGTCCTTTGGCACACTGATAATGCTTATCCTAAAAGTGAGGACTATAAAATAAAAAGCACGAATATCCTTACAGGACCCAAGTTACAAGGACTTTTTTGTATAGAGAAAATAGTATATAACTCGGCCATATCCTGTCTGATCCTGTCGAGTTCGGTATCAAACAACTTGTATTAGTATGGACTATCGACTGGCCAAAGGATATTCAAATCGTCCTGTTGGTTCTCGAGTTGTCTTGAATTTTGCGATTTTGACCATTTTTTTTGGCCCTGAGAGCGAAATTTGACAAGAGTTCAATCCTTAGATGACTTGCATATTTTTGAATGCCAATTGATAAAGTTCTTGCTTGGAAGTTTTAAGGACATACTTACCCTACTTACCTTTTCATTTCTGCCGAAATTTGAAAAATCAGGATACGTGTAAGGATGCCAAAATAAAGGTAATAACAATAGTTCAGTAATTTGCAAAAATAACTGCATTTTATTTATGTATATAATATTTAAGCAATGATTCTCATAGTTGGTCGTAGTTCATTTTATAAAAAAAAAACTCAATAATATTTGTTAAAACAACTAAATTAATTAATTATATAATTAACGCTGTCTGGAACTATTGTATGTGTGTGTGTGTGATCTACAGTTAAAACTCTAGGATTACGTCGTGCTTTGCCACACGTTGCAATCTCGCATCCAGCGTCTGTTGTTCCACCTCCTTGTTATTGATCTTCTCCAGTGCCGAATTCTGATCCAGCAACACTTTTCTAAGCTCTGTCTTCGTCTCTTTGTAGTCTTCCTGCTTCAGATCCGCCTCCTCCTCCTCATCCTCGTCTTCGTCTTGGCTTTCAGTGTATCCATTGCCATTCAGTTTGCCGTTGCTAAGCGGCAGTTCATTTATCTCATTTGGCTCATCGCGTTCACCAGGCGTTAAAAGCGATTTGATAAATTCCCCGCAGATCAGACTCATGGCGGGCATCGTGTGGGCGGACAAATTGACAAGCTGTAATCGAGAAGCGAATTTGAGGGCACATTAATGATATTAACCTTGACAAAGTTCATAAAAATATGTTAGTTTTCTTTCTAATCTAGTTGTTGTTGCCACATACCCTGGACAATATTAAAGAGGGTATATTAATAGAGAGAGAGACAGAGTAAACTCTTTAGTTTGCGAATTGGAATTAAGTGAGATTTCAAATGCTTCAAGTTGATTAAAGGGTAACTCAAAGTCAAGCCTCCGCACGTGTGAAGAACGCTCTTGATATTTTTTTGGGCGCTCGCACAGATTGTGGTTCAAGTTCGTATGCTCTTAGTAATCACATTTATTTTGTACGGATCGTTGTTGTTGGTTTTTCTTTTTATGAGTTTTGTCATTGCCATGTGCCGTGAAACACACTAAACTCAACCTAAATTAAAGTGGCCAAGTTTCGCAGAAGTCTATTAACCTTCGCGCATGCGTTTTTTTTTTTGCAGGTGACATTTCTGTTGTGAAATCATCTTAGAAATAAATATTCGCAAATTTGTCATCGCTCATCCGCCCTGATGTACAAGTATTTCTGATGAATTGCTAATTAAGAAATTGTGGAGCAGGAAGCAGCCACAAAGTGTCAGCAACAGCAGCAGCAACAGCATCCAAAGTGAATCAGAGGCGCAGCTTGAAGAAACCAACGCAAACCAGACGCCAAAAAATATATAGGCTATAGACTATGTAGTCAATGTGTAAGTGTGTAACGCAATTAAGCCAATAAACGGCAAGTGCTCGCATAATAATTATTATTACAAAGCCACAACCCACGCTTCGCTCTCCCCCATGGGAAATTACAGGCCATCACACACACACATTAATGTATTACGATTTGCACTCTCATAAAGTAGCCACAACAAATGCAAATGCGGCGAACTATTGAACCACATAATAAGCTTAAAAGAGCAAAAAAAATAGAAAATAGTGTTATAGCTACGCATAAACAAAACAAATTGAATAACAAAGCGTCGAGAGAGCAAGCAAGAGAGAGAGAGAGAGTAATGAGAGCTTACGTGCGAGCGCAAGCTCTTTTGGAGTGGGCGGCTGCAGTAAATGCAGCGTCAGCATAACTGTGTCGATGTGTGTGGGAGAGAGCACAAACGAAGAGAGCGCACGCAACAATAACAAACCGAACTTTACGGGCAAAGTCTCGTGTATTAGAATTATGAGAGCGCGTCACGCACGAAGCGGCTGCTGTCGACCGCGCTGCCGACATCGCTGCTGGCGTCGCTGTAGCAGCAGATTGGCGTATAAATTGCATTGAGCGGCAACAGCCGTTCAACACTTCGCCTTTGTATTTTGCACAAACAACAACGAGCAGCAGCAGCAGCAGCAGCAGCAAACCGAGCCGGAGAGAGCGTGACTGAACAACGAACAGCAGCAAGCAGGCAGGCAGGCAGGCAAACGGAAGCGCGTGCCGCAAAAGTTTACGGAAATCAAAAAAATAAATATCAAGAAGCAGCGTTAAGTTCACGGACCACGAAACCCAAATTGACAATAAATAAATTCTCGTCAATTATTTATTAAATAATTGAAGAGAAGCGCGCAGAATAAAAAGTGCAACAAAAAGTGCAAGAAAATGTGGCCCAACTTTATTGCAATCATTTCGTTGCTGTGCCTGGCGTTATTTGCCTGGGCCCAAGCTGGACCCGTGCCAATTGTGAATGAGGTGAGTGTTCAAGGGAGAATGCAAGGAAGGGAAGGGAGAAGGAAGGAAGGTGTTGTGTGGAGTGTGAAGAGAACAGGAAGTGAACTAAGAAAAAGAAGAGTTGACGAGTTCAAGCAATTTATGTGGCACAATGACATTTCCTTACTTCCTCATATTATTATGTGGCCAAGCAAAGAAATACCCGGTATTCCGGGTCGAGAGTACAACGACGAGTGCATTGGACAATGTTAATTAAAAGATTACTTTCTAATAATTGACAAGCACGACTTGGGCGGCTGTTAATCAGCACAACTATTTATAGCGGCGCCCCTTAACTGTTCATCGAGTATACGACGAGTCGCCCCGATCACAATAAATAATTCCATTTGCTTATATAATGCGCGGCGGGTGTGACATCTCTCTCATCGTTATCAATTTCTCCTCCACAAAAATACACAAAAAATTTATTCAAAAATAACAAAGTGATTAATGCGTACTATACGTTGTTATAGATTACAATAATCACTTCGCTAAAGCAAGGCTAAAGCTCGATCTTAGCTATAGCCATATCCTTTGGCAAGTTCAATTCCAACAGACCTAGGACAATCTCTGATCTACTTCAACTGTTGCCAAGCCGTGATATATATCTGAGGCAATTGAAAGGCATCCAGAAATACAATAAGCTTGCGGCTCTAAGAGAATGACGTTATTAAAATCAATTGAAATTATTCAAATTGAGTTGAAAATAGTGCTGAGTTCGGATTTTACGCAACTGCAGTAGTGGCAAAAATAAAACGATCACGAGATCTTGTTAAACAGGGTGGTCACAAGGAAAAGAGATTAAGGAGGCCTGGTTATAGATAAAGAGAGCGAATTAATGTCATTATTCATAATAATAAATAATCATGTGTTCACTTTTTTCTACTTTCTATGAAATGTAGCACCATCAACTGATGCCCAAGGTGCCCCAATGGCATTGTTTGCGTTACTTTAAACACGATGTGCTGATGATGCGACGTTGTCGACATTTGCGTGTTCCTACGGCGCCACGTCTTGGTGATGTGCTCATACGCAAAAGAAAGAAATAGACTTGGAAGCAACAACAACAACAGCAACAACAACACCAAAGTGAACAGCAACAACAACAACAACTGAACACGACTGAGCAACAATACGAATTACAATTGCAATTACAAATCAAATTACAACAGGATTTATAACAAGACCAAAGCTAAACCAAAAACAAAAACAAAAATCAAAAAATATTTATAAAATATTTGATTGTATTTAATCGAACCTAATCTTAAGACTAACCACTTGTACTTCATAGCACGTAAGGTTTCAATAAACAAAGACAAACAACAACAACAACAACTAAAAGTGAGAAATGCATCGAGTTATAGAAATGAAACAAATAAATCAAAGACTTAATTCGACGGCAAGTTCAATTCAAATTATAGAGAAGAGAAGCAAATAAATTAAAGACTTAACTCGACTATAAATTCCGCTCAAATTAATAACAAATAAAATACTTTTTTGTAGCATACATTACGGAGTTGATTCTTTGTTTTCCATTACAATTATTAATCTCGAAAGGAATTTGAAATTCCTTTGTTGTTTCCTTGTCTCTTAGGAATGGGTTTAAATTACAAAAATTAACTCCTTAACTTTTTATAAAGACAATTTATTATAAAAAAGGAGTGAAAAGAACTTTAATGAATCTAAATTTAATAGAAATTGTGTTGAACGTATTATTCCTATATATTTTGAGTAACAATTTAAATTGCAAATAAGTTAGTAATTCTCTTAGGAAATTTTAAAAGAAATAAATAAATCGAAAGTAAACTCTGCTAATATTATAATTTCACAATATTGAAATAGAAAAAAAAAGATATTTAAATGCTACAAAGATCAAAAGCTACTCAAAATAATTCAAATTATAGAAAGATCAGAAGATACCCAAAATAATTCAAGCTCTTTAAAGATCAGATGCTTAACAAAGTAATGCAAATCCAAATCAAAATAACTTTTTCTATTGAGAGTAAGAATTCAGAAGAAATGCTAAATATACACAACACAGATCAAGTTATTCTGTATAACTTTGCTATCACCAGCCTACTTCTCAAGTTCCCCTTAAATTGATTTAAATAATGTCAACTCACCGCATTGACTGAACTGTGGACACCACGACCCACAATAAGTGGACCTTTTCGCTGCGCAATCTCAGTGTTTTCGGCATTCTTCTGCCTGGCGACAAAGGCGCCAAAGGTGGCATACTGCAGCAACTGCTCGTCGGCTGGCTGGGCAAACGAAATGGGCGCTGGTGCATCATCCGTTATAGTCTGACCTGGCAATGCCAGATAGACAATCTCCTTTTCGTTGGTGAGCATGTGAAGCGTCGACTGCGCCTGCCAATCCACATTGATGGAGCTCTGTTTGGGCTGGCGACGTGGCAGCCAAACCAGACCGTGCAGCTGGGGCAGATTGCTGCGCTGATAGATGGGCAACGGCACATTTGGCTGGAAGACGTGCACTGCCAGGCAGCAAATAAAAAAATATTAGCAAGATAATATGCACATCTATTTCAACTACTCACGTTCATTGTTACGCGTGACGGCGGCTATCAGATTGGTGAGCGGATCAAAGGCCAGTTGGCGCACCGAGAGTTTGAGACCCGCCTGCAGACGCAACGTCATCAGATTCCAGATGAGCACACGCGTCTCTGTGCAGACAGCAACCAGATGCGCCTGCGCTCCAGATCCAAATTGCACATGCGATATCTGCGCTGAGCCTTGCAAGGGAGCAAGCTTCTCGCCGGATTCCTTGGCTTTCATTGAACCCTTTTTGAATGGATTGAGGTATGGCAGGTCTGCTGACTTATCTGCTTTCGCTGACTTGGTGCTCTTCAGCAGCTTCATTGACTTGTACGACTTCTTGTCTAGCTTGCCTGAGTTATTTATACGTTTCACCTTTTCTGCTGGCTTTGTCGTCTCGTCCAGTTGCAGCATGCTAAACAGCGGCAATATTTCGTGCCTGTCGAGTTCATAGTTTTGTCGCCGTTTCTTCAGTTGCAGCAGACGCACTTTCGCCTTGAAGCGTTGACGTGGCTGCAACCTATGCAAGCGCTCGTTAAGCGTGCGAACACGCTCATTAGCCGACTGTGGTTCTACCCCACACATTTGCAGATGCGCCTTGAGGCTTTTCTGAAAGGCTGTGCTCACGTAGCACTCGATGTCAAAGTGACGCAGCAGCTGCAGCTTCTGATGCAGCCCCAATTCGGCCATTTGCATGATGTGCTTATAGATTTCTTGCTTGCTTGGTTCCTGGGTCGCCGACGACTGTCTCTGACTCTGATTACTGGACGACGGACTTGCCATCAATTGTTGTGCCTGCTGCACCAGTTTTTTGTCGTTGCTGTTGAGCAGCGTCTGCAGCAATCCCCACAACTGTTGTCGCTGCTGCACTAACTCCGTGCGTGTTCCATTGATTGCCGTATGTGAGAGACGCACCTGTGCCTTGGACACGACACCATCGTAGCCAGCGGAGGTGCTGAGCGCATGCAGCAATCGCAGCGTCCGCGCATCAAATAGCACCAGTGTGTGGCCATAGCCTGCGGCCAACAGCGAGCCATCCTGGGAGAAGCAGATGGATTCCAGTCTCTGCTGTTTGTAGCTTGCTTGAGCCTCACAAGTCCACATCACGCTGCGCTTGTAAATGTTCTCTGAATCGGTTAATGTCCACAGTTTGATGACATTATCCTTGCCGGCACTGGCGCAGCGCAGATTGTCCACTTGAAACTGATTGGAGAAGACAATGGCCACGAAGCCATCCTGATGCGGCAGTTCAATGTTTGTGTTCAGCTTGTAGCTGCAAAAGAGAGAAAAGAAAATGAATATGCTTGTAATACAAATTTTGGAATTATGCACAAAATTAATTGTACTGTTGGATAGAAAATTCAATTAAAAAATATTGCTGATTATTGCAAAATTTGACTTACGTTTGCAGTTTTTCCTGGTATTGCCAGAACTTCAATTGCAGTTCAGGGAAATTTTGTTGATCGTTGTAAACTTCACCTGTGGCCATCCAGTTGATGTTGAAAGCGGCACGCGTCACACAAGTGTTGTAAATGATGGTTCGTGGTTCCGCCGACTGAACATTGCCTTCCACCACACGCAACTAAAAAGCAAACATGTATTAAGAGAAGAAACAGTCTTTTAAATGTTATCAACTCACATTATAGAGCAAGCTCTTGGTGTACGCCGAATAGAATTGCAATTGTCCAATGCGTCCGTTGAGCACCAGCGAATTTGTGCGCGGATTCAAGCACAAACCAATAGGGAACAGACCATTGTCGCCGTTGTCAGACAGAGCGTAGGTGAAGTGTTGCAACGTTGACAGTAGTTTCATCTCATTGGGATCGACAAATTGCAGGGCATTGTCAGCAGTGCAGACCAAAAGTTTCTCGTTGCCATCACTGATCACAATGTGCTTGAGCACGCTGGACATACGTGGCAGAAAGCTGCGTTCCTGCGTACTCGTCAGCGACCACTTGACGAGCACACGCTCCAAGCCGCCGCTGTAGAAACTCATGCCCGTGGGCGTGAAAGCAATGCAAGAGACGGCCGAGCTGTGCCAATGATGCACTGTGCGCTGCAGCGACTCGGGATTGTCGAACTGACGCCAGATGAGAACTTGACCGTATTGGGTGCCTATGGCTGCCATTTGCTCGAAGGGACTGAGACGAATGCAAGTGAGAGGCATACGGTTCTTGAAGCTAAAGCATTGCCATGTCTCGTACTGCACAAAGTGCACAGACATGAATTGTGCTATAGCAATATACTTGAAGGCGCCTTTGCTCACATCCACAACAGGTGTTTGAGTTCTGTAAAGCAAGAAGAAACTTGTAATTTATCAAAATTTAAGGGAAAACTTTGTACTCACTTCAATCTCAAACTACAATTAACATCAATCTGCGCTCCGGTGTTGGTGTTAAACACAAACCATTTCATTGTATTGGCACTGTTGTGCTTTGCGGTAACAAAGGCGCATGCGGTGTCGCCTCCCTTATACAGATTCAACAGATTGCATGTTACCACTTCGGAATAGTCGCTGTCCAGATTCAACCTGACCTCTTTCTGCACCACGCCAGTGCGCCAATGCCAGCGCAACAGTTGTCCGCTGCTTGTGCAGCCTAACAGTAAATCTGGGTGCTTCACATCTAGTTCCAAACTGATCAAAGGCGATGTTGCATCGTCTAATTCACGGGTCAATTCGCCGGTGCTGGTGACAAACACCTGCACCTTTTGATTGCAGCGCACAAAGATGAATCTAATACAGTTTTTAATTAATACCTACTCCAAAAGAAGCAAGACCTTCAATTCAATAACTAACCTGCCCTGTTCGGAGAAAACGGGCGCATGTTCAACAATGCTGCCGCCCGCCAAATGCTGCAGCTCCAGTCGATCTTCGTCGTCAAAATTCATGGCTGTCACTTTGCTGCAGCCTTTAATAGCAGTTTAAACTGCCAGCACACTATTAAATCTATTAATATTTAGCGAAATAACTGCGTATTTATGTGCAAGTATTTTGAAGAGAGCCCACGAAAGAAGCACACAAGCCGCACGTGTAGCTGTTTCTTGCAGTGTTGCTCGACTTGCTCGGCAGTGTTGTGAAACCGACTTTTCACATTTCGATTGCGGCTACTGCGCGCGAATTATCAATTGTTTATGTGGCAGCACTTATCGATTACAAATCTAATGTACTACAAATCAATAAACTAATGCAATTATTAAAATAAATAAATTATAATATTAATATTCATTTTTGTGGGCTTATCAGCATGGCAAACTAAAATCTCAAATACGTAACATCGATTAATAATACTTCTAAACGATATTAGTTATCGATGACTTAAGTGCCGTGTTTTTCTATTTTTGGTATTTTGCAGCAATCGCACTGTCAGCACACTGCTTGAGAATAAAATATTGTTCAATTAATGGATAAACTAATGGTCAGCTCCAAATAGGCAGCGCAACTGCAACTGGCTGCCACGTGTTCAACAAAGAGTGTCGGCGAAAAACCCTGAGTAACAACAACTGCAAAACATGTGCAATAGCAACCACATTGCATGCAAACACAATGTAAACAACTTGCAGCAAACAACGAACTCAGTTGTATTGAGAATGTTGCCACTGTCGATTGTTTTGCTGCTCCTGCTGCCAGCTACAACGCTCGCTGAACCCCTCAAAGTCGTGTATGCCGTCAATGCCGGAGGCGATAAGCATACGGATCAAAATGGCATACACTACGAGGCAGATCCCATCAAGGTGGGCATCTCCTCAGACTATGGCAAGCATTTATTGATGATTGGACGCGTGCAGGAGCAGGATGAGATACTCTATCGCACCGAGCGTTATCACACCACAACCTTTGGCTATGATTTTCCTGCGGATGGCGATGGTGACTATGCATTGATCATGAAGTTCTGTGAGGTTTATTTCGATGCACCCAATCGGAAGGTGTTCGATGTGCTCCTCAATAGAAAGCACACAGTGATCAAGCAGCTGGATATATACAACCAAGTGGGACGTGGCTCGGCGCACGATGAGATTGTATACTTTAAGATTGTCAACGGGCGGCTGCATTACGAATACGAGGGAGAAATCGAGACATCCGATGTGCGCAATGGACAACTACGTCTGGACTTCATCAAGGGAGCTTTGGATAACCCAAAGATTAATGCATTTGCATTGCTCAAGGGCGATGTGTCGCAGCTGCCACGTCTGCACAATAGCGAAGCGAGCGAGCGACGTTCGGAGATCGAGGAGGAAGATAAGCAACGAGAGCAGCGACCACGTGACAACCAACAGCATCAGGAGCGCATTGTGCGCTACAATGAGCAGCGACAGGCGCAACGAGGCTATGACGATGAGGATGATGAGGACGAGGATGATTACGAGGTGGAGGAGGGTGACTCTCAACAGCAGCAGCAACAACAGATGCCGGAACATCAGCAACAGCAACACCACCATCAACAACAGCAGCAGCAATCGAAGCGTCCAGTGCGTAGTGGACCACGTCAGCCAAACCCCTATTCCATGGATGATTCATCCATATTGATGCCAGTGTTTATCGCCATCGGAGCGTTTATACCACTGCTGTTTTGCCTGTGCAAACTGTGATCCCCATGGGATCAATTACTTCGCTGCCCCGCTGTTGATTTTTGTGATTTTTATAAAAGACTTAATTGTATAATTATCGTTTAGTTCTTTAGTACGTGAACACGTTAGGCACAAAAGCAAACGAGACAACATATTTGTTTTTGCACGCACAAATCTCACTCAACTCTCTATCTATCTAGTTACATTATATATAACTACTATATATACTATATATTTTAATGGTAATTTGTATGTTTGTGTGTTTGTCTAATGGCCACGTTTTACTTAAGCTAGCAACGCAATGAATTTAATTATTTTAGAACTACGATTTTCGGGTTATTTGTTTATTTTTCGGCATCGAAAACAACACATTGTAACGCTGTTTATTTTAATGGCAAATGCTTAAATATGTTCTTTTCACTCACGAAACAATATAAAAATAAACCTTGTTTGTTATTTAAAAAGAGTCTTAAGTAATTATGCTTTGTTTGTCAAATAATTTTATAACGAATGCTTACAGAGAGCTATACAATTGTGTTACAGTATAATTAGAGGCGTGGCAGATTGTTCCTTGCGTATGTTTAGCATGTTCTTTTAAGATCAATTAACTTATATTCCTTGCTTGAAAGGAGTCAGATCGGTCATATCCTATGCATATCCAAAGGACGTGGTTTGCTAGACTCAAAAACATTGACTCTCTCGATTGGCATGAAATAATGGAAAATGCTCAAAAATCCAGAATTCATCGAACAACTTTGGGCCAGTTCATGGTGCTTATTAATACAAGTTAATTCACACATAAATCGTCAGGAATCAAACATGGGTGAGTTATATCCTATTTTCTGTATTCCTAAAAATCATTACAACTTCCATGATTAGGAGACTTTAGATCTTTTTATTTCATGTTCAGAGTTGTCTGCTTAGCGTTATCTGTGTGACAAAGGACATTGCGATGTTCCTTCAAATGGCTGAATTAAAAGTTCTTCTGGAATTTTTAACAAATGCCTAACCTTTAAAAAAAGGTTCGATAAAATGTTGATTAAACTTTTAAAATTTATAGAAAACCATTCTATACTCCTTTTTATGTTGAATAAAAACTAGTATGTACTTTAAAATCCTGGAAGATTTTTGATAGTAAGTTCTTAAGAAATTCGAATAGTTAACAAGAAATGACAATAATTCAAGTATATCATTTACACACCCATAAGAACAAACTCTTTGATATTTCAGTCATGAATATGCAAATACAAGTTTTATTAGCTTATAATAAACACAAAATTCCATTGTACCCAATAAAAACAGGTCGTTTAATTCGAAGCTTGCATTATGAAACGATTTTCACAGTATGATTTGCCAGTACTATAGATTATAAACTATACGCAATATAACTAAATAACTAATCTACATACACAATCGATTTAGGGCTATTTATAAATCAAACCTACATATCTTATCATATTTTGCATGCCAACACAGCGGCCGGCAAATGTTTTGCTGATAACCCATTCGAGGTCCCACTGTAGCAATTGCAATCTATGTATATATATATATTGAATAGTTATCTATGTGCTTCTCTTTCCCACATTCCATTGGCGCACATAAAAGGCCTATTGCATTGTTATTAGGGTTCAAGTTCAACTGCAGTTTCGATTTCGTTTTCTATTTTTGTTAGTTAGAAAAACGCAAAATGAGAAGAAACTTAGTATTTTGATATGTGAGTTCCAAAGCGCGCACGTTCGACGATTACGTGATGTTAGTCAAGTGTATTGGACAGAATCGGAGGGGGCTATTGACGTAATTTGTATGCAGGTGAGGGAACAACGAAATGCAAGTGAATATAATTAATAAAGAACTTTATTTTCGATAGCTTGATTAGGAGGACAGACAGTGAAAACCAGAATGGCTGCTCATATATACAGGCTAAATTAAACAAAATCGAAAGCGAAAATATATAAAATTGTATCAAAATTGTAGATGCTACTAAAATGACTAACAATTAAGACACAAACAAGTCTCAAATTTGCACTTAACTACACGTTTTGGGCGAGGAGCTGTTACAAAACTATACAAAATGCTGTGTTTCTAAAAACAAAAATGCACAAATTTAACTATATGCTAAGTATATATAATAAGAAGTGCAATACTCAAAACTCCTCTCTCGGTTTCTTTGTGTGTGTGTGTGCAATGCAATCTTAAGGCTATGTCAAAATGTCGCTTACAAATTAATTAACAGCATAAATGGGCAAAATTTTCAGAGATCTCATTCTCTGGATTTCCACTTAAAATCGAATCTCGTTGCGTTGCACCTGCTCGTAAGCGCTGGGCGTGAGCAGCTCGTAGCGTCCCTTGGCTGTCTGATAGTAGAGCGCATCCTTGACCACATTGGGATCGTAACCCTCCTTCTGCAGATCCACTTTACGCAGCTTGAACGTGCCCGTCAAATCCACCTTGGTGAGCAGTCGCAAGATTTGGGGACGTGCATACGCAGGCAGCACTTTGGCAAGATTCACGGCAAACACATCCAGATCGAGTTCTCGTTGCGGATCATAGATGGCAGCCATGCCAGCGCGTCCTTCGGTATGCGGTATGGTCACTCCGTACACCACAGTGTCCTTGTAGCCAGCCACATTGCTGACCTGAGCTTCCACCTCGCTGGTCGAGACGTTTTCACCCTTCCAGCGGAACGTGTCGCCTGTGCGATCCTTGAAGTACAAATAACCCTTCTCATCGGCGACCAACAGATCACCGGAAAGGAATGCCATGTCGCCGTGCTTGAACACATCCTTGACAATCTTCTTAGCCGACGCCTTGGCATCGACATAGCCCAGAAATTCACGCGATGGATTTCCCTTGACAATCTTGCCAATAAACACGCCCGGCTCGTTGGGTTCGCACAGCTGGCAGAGTCCGTCACTGTTGCGAATGGGCTCGCCGGTGTCGGGATCGGCGCGTATTATCGAAATGGGATAGACCTTGGGCAGAATGCGGGACACGAAGCCAATGGCACCCACAGTGTTGTCGTGGTTCATAATGTTCGCATTGCCCTCGGTGGCGCCATAGAATTCACCCACTTTGGCAATGTTGAAACGCTCCACGAATTGCGGCCAAATCTGTGGACGCAAACCGTTGCCGAAGACCAAACGCACGCGATGTGCACGATCGTTGGACGAGGCTTTGGTGGCCAGAATGTAACGCGCCATTTCACCAATGTATTGACCAACCTGAGCAGTAGAAAGAACAATTAGAAATCACTTTCTAAAGTGAATAAAATAAGCACTTACTGTGGCATTAAACTTGGCACAGTCCACGAAATAGTTGGAAGCCGAGAACTTCTTGCGGATGGACACAGTGGAGCCAAAGAGCACAGATTGACCCATGCACATGATGCCACCAGCTGTGTGATAGAGCGGCAATGGAGTGTAGAAGACATCGTCATCTTTGAAGCCCATTGTATAGTGAATACCAGCAGCAATGAATAAGTACCTGTGAAATGAAGAAAAGATTAGAGATTTTTTTTGCCTTTTCATTTTAATTATTTTATTTGAGAAATCTTAACAGCTTGTATTTTATATATTGTTTAAATATATTCACATCTCTCAGCTAGTTGTTTGTTTTTATTTTTGTTTTGTCGCTAGCAGCTTCTTTAATGTTTGAAAGTCACCTTTCACATCACAAACTACTGTTGCACCTCTGTAGCTCACAAACAGTTTTTAACACACAATTAATTGCCTTTATAATAAGTAATTACTATTTTATTTAGTCTCTCCTACAGCTGCTTTAAGTGTAAAGGTGTTTTTATATTATGATGTTTTTATTATTTCTGTAACTAGCAGAGAGGTTTAACCCAGTAATATATTTTGTTGTTGCATTACTTAATAGTCAAACATTTCTTCCCTTTACATAAGATACTTTAATTAGAAGTACCCTTTTGCATTTGTATTATTTCTGATGTTAGTCTTTATTTCTAGTAGTTAATTTCAAATTTCTAATCATTCTTTATTTTCTACGATTGTATACATATATAATATTTTCTAGGTTTTCGTTTCTCTCTAATCGCTTCTTAAATATTCTTTCCCTACTTTTCCTTTTCCAAGCTTTCATCATTTCACAAAAAGATCTCTAGCTCTTGACTACTTTCTTTCTGATTAATATTTTTATACGTAACTGTTAAATGCATTTCCTAGCCCTCGTTGCACTTCTGCTCTACTCTGAGAACGGTAATGTCATAAAAAATAATGAGCTTAACTTTTAATGTACATTTTAAAGAGCTATAACAAATTTAAGAGTGTTTGAGTAATGAGGCTCATGTGAACGACTTACCGTGAATGGGAGATAACCGCCGCCTTGGGCAGACCCGTTGTGCCCGACGTATAGATGTAGACGAGCTTGTCATGATGCGCCAACTTGCGTCTTTCCTGGTTTCTCAGCACTGGCCGCCGACAGCAGAGTGTTAAGATTCTTGGCCTGCTTCAAAGCATCCGATTGCGTGTTGTTGTTCTCGTTATTGAACTGGAACAGGGTCAGATCAGCAGGCAAGTCCTTGCTTACATCACTGACAGCCTCAATGAAATCCTCGCCATAGATCAAAGCATTGCAATGGGCCACAGTGATGCTGTGCAACAGCGAAGGGCCACGCAAATTGGTGTTGATCAGCGGGGTGATGACACCGATCTTTGACAGACCCAGCCAGGTGGCCACATACTCGGCACGATTCTCCAGCAGCAGACCGACAACGTCGCCCTTCTGATAGCCTTGAGCCTGCAGCACATTTGCCACACGGTTGGCATGTTCGTTCACCTGGCGGAATGTCCATTTCTGGGTCTCGCTGACAATGGCCACCTTCTCGGGATTGGCGCGAACACTGCGCTCAAAGACATCGGCAACCGTGTAGTTGAGACGTTCATGACGCTTCGTGTAACGCAACAATTTGCCATAGGCCCAGAGAGCGCTGTGAGAAGAGGAGAGGAGAGAAGAGCAGAGCGTTAGTTAAGAGGTTAATCGCAGAGTAACAAGTCAGATTAGTGATAAGCTCAAAAACAACAACACATACAACTTTTTATCAATCGATCTGCGCGAGTTGTATGCTTTATGGCCAAATGATTGCGCAAAACAAACCGAAATAGCCACAAGTAAATGGAGCAACGTCCGTGTCCCAGATAAGGTTTAAAATAAAACCCCTTGACGGGGGGCAAACTGCAATAAAATATGTCTGGGAAATTGGAATTGCATATCTCAAGCAAAAGTAAAACAATTTTACAACAAATTTGAATGTGTTTTCCCTTTTTCGTTCTCTTAACTGTCTGTAAGTCAATCTGTAGTCATAAACATTTTCGTGTTACACATTTTTCAATCAATCTATTAAGAATAGAACTGAGAGTCAATCTGCTATCACTAACACAATCAAATTGATTTATTTTAATTGCGTTCTAACTGCTTAAATATTGCTGCAATTAAACTGTGATTAAGTGCTATAACTATAAAATATTCATTAACTTGTTTATTAATTACGAAGGCAACAAAGTATTGAAATTCTACCAGCAACAATGTAAATTTCTAATCCACATTTCCACAGTTTATTTTCATGAAGAAAATCAAATGGAAAGCAGATTAGAAAGCTTAAAGCAAGCTTATACAGAGCATATCGAAAGTTAATTAACTAAAGGCTCATAATTTATGGGCGACCTCCATTTGTTGCCAAGTATTTGGGGAAAAGTCTCGAGTGCTGCAGTAAACGCTATAGTTCATTTTTTATAAGTAGTTATTAATCTTGAGGAATTTTTGCACCTTCTCAATCGATTTGTTGAGCACTCAAAAGTACTTTTGCACATGGAAAGTGTGATAAGATTATCAGCTTAAGCAGCTGTGGGGGATTAGAAATAAACTTGCTTGACATCATTTCGATTTAGTAATTAGATTCTAGAAAGCGAAAATAATGAACTAAGTGAAATGAATAAAATACCTGGAACTTGTATGTTAATTCTGGGAAACAACATTTAGATTTGTGATTGTTTTAAATGCATTCAGTTGTATACCTGCTCAGCGTTTAAACTTTTGCACTTTGTGCCCTGAAGTTGTTAGTTGAGAGATACATAAAACTACCGAGAGAACTGAGAGCTGAGAGACTTCAGAGTCCACAAGGTCAGCAAGAAACAACGCGCAACAGATTGCCGATTTTAAGAATCTTGTTAATGCCTAAAACTGAAATTTCAAAAAGTAACACAAGCTGGCCTTGTACGTGGAACTCGATATAACTTCATATGTAGCTATAAACATTAATTTTTGCCGACTTCATGCAATTTGCAACCACTCAAATTTTAATTCAGACTCAATACTAAATATGGTACACTGGCTCAAAGCCATTGACATCATAAAATACTATCATTAATCTATATGAGTTTATCATTTGTAATTAATGCTTGCCCTTACAGTACAAACTATAAAGACATGAAAAGGGTTGTTGTATTCAATGAATACAGACACAACATGATAATTGCTTTAAATAAAATTAAATGCTGATACCGTGAATGATGTGTTTCATGAGGTTCAAATGCATTTTTATATACATTTCAGGGCAATAATTATATGTTGGGTTGTGAAAAGTTGTATTACATCAATGACAAATCTATTAAACTTGGGAAATTTATTTAAATATAAAGAAAATAAATGGATTGTTGTATTTCCTATGCGATAAAAGCAGAGAGTTCCTTTTAAAGTAGAGTATTTTTTGATAGTGGTCAAAGTTTAAACTACAAATAGGTTCATATAAATATTTCAAATGAAGAAAAAGGAAAATCAAATATACATTAGTTAAAACTCTTATATGGATACCTAGATTTAATTTATTTTAAATCAAATGTCATTTAAGTTTTACGAATGTATTTGCTTGAAAAGATGTCAGTTTGTTGCCCTTTTGAATTTTACACATTTAGCATTGCAAAGTAGATTACTGGGGCTATCGCTAAGCAATGTCTATTCTATTGCATAAATATTCTATGCTATCTAGAACTTGTTCCTTGCGTTTCATAAATTTTGTAAAATGTGTCAAACGGAAATTTCCATATATCGGCACCCTCCCCAATGTAGAGAGTGTGGTGGCATTTATAATTGCTGTTGGTTTTCATTGAATTAGTGTGTAGTTATGTGGGTTGCTGCCGATCGTTGTGGCAACCCTAGGCTAAGCAATACACACACAAACACAAAAGTGCTACTTCCGCAATTTTAATTGAATTCAAATACGAATAAAAAAAAAGAAACGAAAAATAATAATGAACGCTAAAAACGACGGCGATATGACGACGACGTTTTCAAGAACAGTTCGTGCGTTTGATCAACTGTGCCAGAGTTGCCCCCCTCTTCCCCCCTAACCGACCTAAACTTCCCTCAATGCAGCAGACAAGTTGCTTCTTCTTCTGTCTGCTGCCTAGAGGGGCAGAGTGAGCGAGAGGCAAATACAAAACTAAAATAAAAAGTTAAATTAGTATGCGCTGCAGGGTTTTGGTTCGTTCACGCACTATCACATGGCGACTGAACTGAGACTGAACTGGGGAACTGGATAAAAGTGAATTTGATTTTACAAAGTTTGTTTTGGTTTCTTCGACAGACGACCTTGAACCTGAGCGAACCTAAAGTCAATGACTGGCAATAAAAATAATTAAACGGCAAATATTATGAAAATGCGTAACTGATCAAAAAATGGATGACACATATTCTGCTCCATATGTTTTGGTTTGTTTATATGATAGTTAAATATGTGTGCGTGTGTGTGCTATGTGGAAAAGAAAAGCTCACGGTAAAAGAGAAAACTTTGCGCGCAGTAATTTTCTGAAATTTAAGCTGTTGCTGCTGCTTCAGCTGCAGATGGTCGACCTAAAAAAAAAGAGTAAACGCTACGAGACGCGGGGACAAAACGAGTTTTTTTCTATGACTTCCAGCTTGTTATGCGCGTTTGCTTGGGGTACAATGGGCAATGTAGTGTAGACATTGCTTTTTCTTTTGCTTTTTTGCGGTTTGTAGCGGGGTTTGTCGTCAAATTGAATTGACAAAAGAAAATGGTAATTGTATTGAAATGCACACCACTTGCGGTATTGTAAACTAATCGACACCAGAAGAGAGATACATAGAAATGCGAGTGAGCGAGAAACGAACGAAACTCACGTTAAATCTCGTTTGGCTGTTGCTCCCGCGATGTAGAACCAGCGCCAAGACCTTGTTAGCAGCAAAGCGCTGAGCGCAACGAGCACCGCAATAAACCAACCCATTGTGTGGAGCGTGTAGATGACGCAGGCGACGGCCAAAGCGAATGCGACTGTCGCGCAAAAATAACGAAATATGACTAAAAATCGGTTTCGCCGTTGACGTTTGCGTTGCTGCAATGATCGATAGCTCAGCGATAACGATTGCCTTCGTCGCTGTTGTTGGTGAAGATCAGCTGAGCCGGACGCACTGAGCAGCTGTTTTGCAGAAACGTTGCCAGATCGGTTGTATTTTTACAAAATACATTTTAATTACTGTTAAGTAGTAAAATTGTTTTATATTCTTTTATACTTACGTTTGTGCTGTAGAGTGCACAGTTATCAATGTTAATGATCACGTTGTTGTTTACATTATTATCCAGTAAGCTGTTGTGCTGTAAATATTTCCACTTTAAAATAGATTTCGCGCCATAAAAGCTTTAACATATGGCAGCTTTATAAAGCTACACCTTTTGTTTTGGTTCTGCAAATTATTGACTTTTTGCAAAAGTCTCTCCATAGTTGTCTTATTGCAAATAATAAGCGTTAAGTAAATAAATATACTTACAGCTAGTTCCCGCCTTTGTTGACTGCTGTTGTAATTGTTATAACGCAAGCGTTGATAACGCGATTCGTTGCGTTGTCACAAAAATCCATTGAATACATAAAACGGTAGAAATTGTCGGCGAAGGCGAACAACCTTTCGAAATAACATCTTATTTTGCCTTAAGCGATGTGTTGGCAAGCCCGTTGCGTTTGTTAGTGTTTTTCCAACAAAAGTATTTTTTGCACCAGCAAAAGCAGTTTGTTTGGTTTTATAACCGTCTATGGATTCTTCTTCTTTTGTTTACTTAAAGCTGCTTTATTTGTCGGAATGTGACCATAGGCAACATATTGAAGTCGTGACTTCAAAATGTACTAATTTAGATAATAGTAATAATTTAGATAAAATACCGTTTTCAAATTGAGACTTGTGAAACGCCGAAGTTATCGATGTAGTAAAGCATCTGGCCGCGCCAGCTGTTTGTGCAAACATAGTGGCAACGCCATCTCTGTCGAAAGCGGCATCAACAATTCAACGCGGAGGAAATTATTATTTTACAATCATTGTGTTGATTAAATTGTGCAACCACTTAAAGCAGCTGCGCAATGAAAATACTATGCGAGGTGCAAGTGGTTAATCGCACTACACAAGCAAATCGAACACCTAGAGCTGTGAAATCTACACTCGCCATTGGGTATAAGCAAAGTGCGCGCGATTCCAATGGCAATACCAAAAAGGAGCTGGAGATGGTGTTGTTTACACCCCAAGTCAAGGCGGGAACGCGGTACAAGGTGCGGGACAACATACACAGCGTGCACACAAAGTTCGTGCTAGATGGCAAGGCAACGATTGGTTTCAAACAGCCTGCAGAGAATCTGCTAATCAAATGTGATCCTATACAGCTGAAAGGCTTCCTTCAAACTCTCAAGCTAGGCATGGAGGGTAAGGATGCCATTAATCTGAGACTGAACATAGCGTCAGCGACGGCCATACCGCAAAAGTCCCAGCCACAGCAACGCATGACGATCAACAAACGCAGCGAGTATCCCATCAAAGGATTTCCGCGCACACTTAAATCACTGTCAATTAACAATATACAACTAATAAAGCTTAGCTTCGAGGTCTGCACGCTGCGCAATCTAACCCAGCTGGATGTGAGCGGCAATAAGCTGACAAAGGTATTTTGGTGAAGATGCTAGTCCATTCGATTTATGAGTTTAACATTTTAATCTTATTGAAAAGTGCAAGTAGCGGTTAAAAATCCTCTTTAATCCTTGCAGATTCCTGCTGAGCTTGGTAGATTGGCTTTGACCTCGCTGCATTTGAGTGGCAATGCCTTAGGCGAGCTCAACGATTGGAGCTGGCTGCGTGGCAACAAGTTGACGCAATCGCTCTGCGAGCTGGACTTATCGGCTAACGGACTCGACTACTTTCCGCCTGCATTGGTTAGATACGAGCGTCTGGTTACGCTAAATCTCAATCACAACAATCTGCATCACCTGCCCTTTGCCATACGTCGCCTGCAAAAGCTGCGTTCGCTGCACGTGTCCAGCAACAAATTGGAATCATTGCCCGCGGCCATAGAAGATTTGCACATCGATTTGCTCGATGTTTGGGGCAACTGCTTCAAAGGTTTCAATGTGGAGGCCGCCCAAACTCAACTGCAACGCACCACTGCCTCACACACACCGACGCCGCTTTGGTTGCAATCTGCACGCGTCGTCGCCAACCACAAATTGCCCTATTCGGCGAGCACATTGCCCGCCATACTCATCGAACTCATCTCGGAGGCGCCCAAGTGTCTGTGTGGCAAACTGTGCTACGCGCTAGAGGCGCAGGATTTGCTGAAGCGTGTGACGCAACCGAAGTTTACGCACATTAAAAATCTGACCTACAGTCGCGAGCATCAGATCTATTCGGATGTGATCATCTGTGGTCCCAATTGCTGTGCCTATCAGCAGCTTAAAGCGCTGTTTACAATTCGAATTGCGTGAGCGTTTCATTTTCATATTTTTCAATTTGAATAGCCCTCGGTTTGGCATTTTATTTTAAATGATTAGTTTCATTCCAGTTATATTATTTAAAATTTCAAATGACTGATAATTACGTTACCCACATTATAAAAATAAAAACGAATTTAATAATGATAATATCGAGTAAGTTTAAAAACTCATTAAAGAGTGCGTAAATTTAATGTTCAACGCAGAGTGCTTTGTCTTGTTTGGCTTTGGAAAGGGATGCTAGGCGTATTGTTTTTGTTTTGTTAATAAGCAGAAGCCTCCTGTGCAATGATTACTTTTCATTTTGTGTAGGGTTTTTTTTTTGTATTTTTTGATAAGACAAACTCTTGGGCCGAGTGTAATCAAATTTTGTAGCATACTTTGCGGCTGCATTGAATAGAACTCTCACTTGGGGCTTTCGCTTTCGCCAGCTAGCATAAAGACATTAACACGCACAACCACGAGCTGTTACCCGGTCTCATTCCCCTCCCCGTCCCTCTGAGGCGCATCGCTTACTTTGTTTTCATATATAACATTTTCTCGTTGTTTTTATTATTAAAAGCTTCGTGCTTCGTATGTGACTTGCATAAATACGTAGCATGAGAGCAAGAGTTTTTATCAGTGCTCAACTGACACCTAAACAGTCCTGTCTTCTTGTCTTCCCTCCCCTCTCTCCTCACACACACGCACGCACACACACGCAGGCTGCATAAAAGTCCTTGGTGCTATCATTTTCCAAGCATTTTCCTTTCAGCTTTATCAAATCAAAACTCCGAAGCGCTGCCACTTTTTTAAATAAGCATAAACAGTGACAGTCTCCAGACTCTCTCTCTCTCTCTCTATCGCTTTGACTTCCTCCCGCATCCACCCCTTGTCCCTATGCTCGTGCAACCACTTGGCAAAAACTTAATGTGCAGCTGGGGAATACGGTCGAAAAGAAAAATAAGCAAAAGCGAACTGAGGATGAGCCATGACTTGTGGCCAACTCAACGCTGGCCTAACTATAAAAATGTTTATCGGATGTGAGCGAAAAGGCGAAGCGTGGGAGGATGTAAGGGGGGGTGATGGGAAGGATTCGGGGTGCTGTGCCTAAGAAGCACAAATCCAATTTTGAGCAGCATTTAAGTGTCCCGATTGCGTCTATGTCGCTTCCTGTGTCTTTCACTCTTTCCTCTTCACACCAAAGTTGCTTTCCTCTGTGTGTGTGTGTTTGTGTGTATGTGTGGAATGCTGTCTTGTGTGTTTGTCTAGGCCTTGTTCTTCTGGTCGTGACATCGCCAGTTCTTCTCCTTTGCCTGCCTCAGTTGTCAGTTTCCAGTTGTGTGCGCTTGTGTTCGCAAATATTTAACTTGATTCCGCATTTGCCTTTCTGATTTCCAGCTGACTTTTTGGTGGGAGCATTCTTAACATGTACATGTATATCATGTTCCAATAATAGAATTTTTGCAATTGTTGAACAAAATCTAATTTTTTATTTCGAGCTTTACTAAACTGTCTGCACTGTTATTATTTATATTTTTATTTTATTTTATTTTTTTATTGTATTTTATTTTATTTTATTTTATTTCATATTCAATATGTACTTAAAATATTTATAGCTTTGCTGTTAACTTGTAATCCTTATTAAAAAACCAAGGTTCTCGCCAGATCTTAAAGGTTTCTAAAATATAGGAATAAACTAATGTTATTTCTGAAAACAAGCTATATCACGGCCATTTCCCTCCGCATTTTGAAAGGACACTTTTCATATTGCTAGCATGGAAAGTACACTGATACAAGGACCAATTTCTAAAATCGAGCATAGTCATTATGTTCTTAAAATAATACCACTTTAAGAACAACTTATTAAAATCAAGACCATTAGTAAGAAATATAATACGACGAATTCTCAAATTAATAGGACTTTATCTTATGTCAAATGTTAAATGTTATGATGTTTTTTCTAACTAAGATTTTCATGTTCTTGACGCACTTTTTAGATGAAAATTCTTGGTACTACGATTAAAATCTTGATTTTAAAATTTTTTTGTTGTCAGTGTGCGAACTCATGTCGTAGAATACAATTATAATATCTTGTACCCAGATGTGAAATTGAATTAAAATTAAATTACATTTTTGCCTTTTCCAAACTAATAATTAATTGGTTCTATGCTTTTTATCTTAATGGTACTTACCTTGCACTATTTATTACAAATTTCTGCAGCACATTAGTTAATTTCATTATAAATGGAGAAATCCGTATTAATCATAAAGTGGAAGTCAGTTGACTATTATTTAAGATTCTTTCTGTTAAACTAATGCACTGTTCATCGATGAACATATTTTATTTTTACATAATGCATAAGCCCCATTTATTAATGGACATCAAAATGAAATGGAGATAGCATGAAAATTCTTTTATAGACTCACAGTTTTCCCCATTGTCAGACTGTCTTTAATGAAATAAGCACAACCCCCAGAAATAATTTGCACAACAGACAACACAAACTTGCCTGCGATGCTTTGGTCCCCTCTGAAACACGTAAAACAAAAAGATGCCAAGTCAGCCAAGTGTCTAATGGAGGGGTGATGTTGCACGAAGTGGGGGCGGGATGGGGGTAGTAGTGGGAGTATGTATTGGGGGGATCTGGGTTGGACTACTACCATAAAGCGCGCTTCAAAGGCAGTAAAAACTCCATTAACTGTCATCAAAAATGCATTTCGCATGCAGCAAATGGTCCAGCGATTGGCAAGGGAGACCATCAAATAGAATAGAATGAAATGGCGCAAATCAAAACACATCGAATAAATCAAAGAGCAAAGAGAAAAAAGAGAAAAAAAGAGCATTTGGTAACGACGGGCAAACATTTTTATGGCTAATCAACGCAGCAGCCATGAAAAGGAGACACAGGAGACGACACCAAGCGGGATTCCCTTGGTCGCATTTTTATGCATGCCCCGAGCACAAATTAACTTTCCAATTGATGGAGAGGACGGGGAGGGAGCAGAGGGTGGCATTGTCACTCCCCACGCATTACGAAAGCCGCTTTTCGCTGTGGCATTAAATTTATCCCCAATTTGCGTGCAGCAGTCCAACATTTTATGCCACAACTCAAGAGAGAGGGGGCGACGGGTGGCGTCTGGCGCTCCACTTTGGCTTATCAAATTTTATTAGCAGGCCAGCAAATTGTTGCAAGACTACGACGACAAAATAACAACTTGAAGCGAGCCAAGTTATGAGCCACCCCACCAACAAACTGCGAGCTGGAAAATGCAGTCGGCTTATAGCCAAGGTACGCATACAGTTCTATGATTTGTCGCCGCTATCAATTTCGAAGCATTTTAGCCGAAAACGAAACGAAACGAAAAACCAACCCCCAAAATATTCGAACCTGGCCCAAATGGAGAAAAGCAAAGAAAAACGACCGGAAAAGTGCAAACACACGCGAAACTGTCGTCGACTTTGGCCTCAGCTATCGCTTCTATGAGCAGCATGTGTATTTCGTATTTCGTATACCAAAGCCAAACCCATCCCAAGATAACCCAGGTTTTTTTTTGGGGGGCTTGGTTGTGCCGCGTGCGCGAATCCAATAAAAACGTTTTGATAGGCTTATGACCGGGTTTCTTCATGTTGCCACACCAGTTGCAATCTCCAGGGGGGAACAACGGCTCGCTCCCCCTCGGCAGATATATTTGTCTTGATATTATTTCAAATTTACTTGCTAACTGTTACAGCAAATTGTGATAAGCAGGCGCTAAAAATCGATAAACTCGCCAGCTTTAATATTCTACACGACCGTTTAAAGGCTTAACGCAAGGTAGTACAAAATAAAACGTTTTTAAAAGGTAAGGTAAAGAAAGTGTTTACGAAAATGTTGAGAAAATCAATTGCGAAGGAATTGTGGCACAATGGAAAGAGTAAAGCATGAAATTATAATACTGGTAGAACATATATTTGAATACTACAAATATGCATCAAAAGTATCGGAATAAGGTTTTAGAAATTTAAAATAGTGTCTTAGAATTGTTTGCGCAACATTTTAAAAAGAAAAATATTCTAATTGAAATGAAGGGTTTTGAACAAGATATACACACTAATATATATATGTATACATATGAAAATATAAAATCTATAAATTAAAGTAAAATATATTACTAGAAAAATAAATAATGATTGAATAAATTAGTAAATAAGAAATTAAAAATACCATTTCTTTGTATTCTAGTTTATTTTTGTAATGTAAATTTTTAAAATTTAGAAATTATGTCAAAAAATCAAACCTAGAATATTGCAAGTAGAAATAAAGTCAGAGATGTGCGATTCTTTTTGTTAGAGAAAACGTATTTAAATATGGAATTTGTCGAGGAAGACATATTTATATAATTTTAAAAATAATATAAGGTTATTCTTGTAGCTCTGAATTAACACTATATTTTGAGCTAACATTAATTTTTGGAACTTTTTCTGTTTTACGATAAATAATTTAAACTCGTTCATTTGTTGGTTTGCGTAAGAATTCGCTAATTTCTGCAATTATCTTAAAACAAAAAAATAATTCCAAAATCTTTCTAAGCTCTTACTCTTACTTATCAACAGTTATAAGATTAATCTTTACTCAAAATAATGAAATGTTTTGGTATATGTTTCACTTTAGATAGTATTCCCAGAGAATTTATATTTATTTACCTATTTTAAAATAAATAATGCACTACAAACGGGCTACTTTCAATGCCATTATTTATAAATATTATTTCGTAATATGGTTCAGCCATTTTTTGGCTTTCGTTAACTTCTGCAATTATTTTGAAAAATAATTGTTAGCTATAATTAAAGTGCTAATCAGAGCTATAAGATTTACCTTCAGTTTATGTAATATTTCATATTAATTTGCCCATTTTTAAATACATATTGCACTATAAATACTTGTCCATTTGTAATGCCACCATTTATAAATGTTCTTAGTGCATAATGTGGGTTGCAAATGCGCTCGAAAGTATGCCACATGAAGTTGTAAGAGCACGCCATTTGCTCAGTTGTTCTGCTATGTAGTTCAAACAGCAAACAGCAAGTGGAAAATCAGTGAGGCGCACTTATGATGAGCAAATGGCAATCTCCCTCTGTTTCATCCGCATCCGTATCCGCATCTGCAGCCTCATCTAGAGGACTCTAGCCACCCCATCCGTTGATTCATTGGGCACTCAAATCGTTGCTCAATCTCTGACCTCAGGCGAAAACCGAACTCAATCGCAAAAAATTGACCAAGAGCAGCAGAAGCAAAAGCAAATCAAACGTTAGTCAAACAGAGCAAAACAAAAATGCGAAATACATTGGCAAAAATCAATTTTCAATTTAAAATTTAGATGCTTCCCCCGCACTCCACCTCCTCCCATCCTTGCCACGCCCATGCGCTTGCAAGATAAAAAGTGCGTTGAAGCGAAAAATGTAAATAGAATAGAAAGTGTACCCAACGCAATGGAAATGCTACAGGTTGGCACATTTCGTATTTTGTATGAGCCTTTATGATGTTTCCTCTCTCTCTATGGCTAAATCGGTATCGAGGGGCGTGGCGGGGTGTGCGAAAGGCAATCGACAATCGACAATCCTCAATCGACAGTCGGCAGTCGATTTCAAAGCCAAATATTGCCGCATAAATCTGGTGAAAAAAGTTTGTTTTGCGGTCAGTGGAAAGGCGAATTTGGCTGGCTGAAATTTATTTGGAATTGTTGCTGGGGTCTCTTTGATTTTTATCGCTCTTCCGAATTACTTTTTTTATCCTGTTGTGTGTTTTTTTTTATGATTTTACGGGCGCTGTATCATTGTTGAGACGCTGACCGCATGTTGGGCATGTTTCGTTTACTTAACCCTCGACGGTGCTGCATTTCATTAGCATTAGCCGCCTGGATGTATCTTTGAGATACGCAAGTATCTCGCAGCTCTCGCAGTTTGGCAAACAAACCGGGGAAATTGCTTCGCCCAATGGGGGAGATGCTGCAAAAGCTGTTTAATATTTATTTACTTGTTGTAACTATTTTGTAGAATGGGAAATGTTTCAATCACAAAATTATTAAATATTTGTGTAGCTCAGGCAAAAGTAAGTATGATTAGATATTTTGTGCATTAGCTCTTTTTAAATATTTATATAATTATTGTTCCAAATTCATAACTTATGTAAACTGATTGAATTTGATTTTACTGCACAGAATTTAATAATAACATTATGTGTAATTCATTTGCATGCTCGAAATTTAATAACATTTCATTAAATTTAATGCAGCTGCCTGCTGACAGTTGCCAAAGAGGAGAGTCATCCATTAGTAGGGTTATGCTGTCCTGGGGCGGGGGTCTTGGAACTTTGCACAAGACAAAACTGTATACACTTTATTGCAAAGTTCTTGCGAAAATTAATTCATTAGCATTTTATTGCTTTGACGTTGTGACACAGCAGCAGCAGCAGCAACTGCTGGAGACTCCATCTTCAGCTTCATTTTCATCCTCTTCCCTCACCTTTGGCTGCTGCTTGAATAGTGTTGTCTTTGTTTTCATTTGCCGTTACTTTGATGTGTAATTAAATCAATAATCACTTTCGACTCGTGCGTCGTGAGTCTCAGTCTGCGTCATCAGGCAGTTTATTAGCTGATTGAATGTAGATGAAAACGCAAATGAAGACGTCTTGAAAGCATCTCCAGGTGCCACCAGGTGAGCTGAGGCAATGCTTTGGTAATCTTACAGTTTGTATTTTAGAAGATTTGAAAGTGTAACTTAATACAAGCAACACAAGTACAACACAAAACAAGTACAGTGTATATTAAACTGCTTTAGCTTGAATAGTTGTATTTAAAGCCAATTAGAAAAACATTTAATTCATTTGTTCAGAATATAACAACAACATAATAAGTAGCTGTAAACTGACAAAGTTAGTTAGATTAATATTCCATCTTTACTAAAAAGGTTCAGTGTGAATATTTGTATCTTGAATCTTTGAATGAAAAGTTTCAGCTTGAATATTTGTATATTGAACAAATAGAAAACATTTAGGAAAGATGGACTTTACTGTGAGCTATCTGCGAAATATACTAAAATATATCAAAGGCTGTATTTGGTATTTGTATATCACAAAACATACCAGATACTCAATTAATTAATATTTTTTATCAACTACTTATTACAACTCTCTTATAAAATAATGCAAATAATTGCACGCTGAATTGAAAAGTTTTAGTTTGAATATTTGGTTTTTAAGAATCAACTTAGTTAATCTCAGTTTCTTAATAAAACGTTGCGCAAGGTAAAGCATCGCCAATAATTAGTTAATTAATAATATCAATTAAATATAACAACTCTCTAATTATTAACTATAAAATATTTATTGTGTCTTTTATTGAAAGCAGTTTGAATTTGAACTGTTCATACATAACACTAATTAAGTTGTCATAAAAAATGACCGCTCGAATGGATTAAATTATTGTATACTAATTTATGCAAACAATTATAAAAAGTACTTCAAGTATTAGTTATTATTATAAAGAATTTCATTGAAATAGAAAAATTAGCGAATGAAAAAAATATTAAGTGCTCGTCAATAAATGAAAAGCATTACTTTCAACAGTCGAATAAACTATTTACAAATTTATTCAAATAAAAAACATACACACAGAAAAATAACGTATTTAGTGTTAGTCGATAAATAAACAAAATTGCTTTTAAGCAAACTATTAAAAATGTCTGAACAGGCAATAAAAATTCATTTATTAATGTATGCAAATAGGTAAATCAACGAGTAAAATTAGTAAATAAATATATCTGTCTTCAAGCAATTTCAATTACAGGTAAATGTGCTCACGTTGCTCTCTATTTCATTCTGGAGACTTGGCAGCTGCGTTTAAAATAAGCATTAAAATCTTAAATGATATTTGATATGTAGAGATACGGGAAATCAGCAAAGAGAAGAAAATAAGCAACTCGGTTATTTAATTTTAAGCCAAATGTGACAAGATAGCGGGGATAACAAATAAATCAAATTGTTTTGTACGCTCAGTTATGAATCTAGGACTTTTGACCAGGATTATATATTCAGCATTCCTCAGAAAAAAAAATGTAAAAAGAAAGTAAACAGTGTAGAGGAAATTGAAGACTGCTTTGCAATTTGAATTGCGAATTGAATTCCTGATTTGCAGTCATGGTCAAAGTAGAATTTATTCTACTACTTACGCTTTGAATGTTGCGTACTTTTTTTTATTTAAATCTCAAATGTGCCATGAAAATAAATTCTTATTTAAAGGTAATATTTCATGCTGGTTGCTCACTGCTCCTGCTGCTGTTTGCTCTTTGCTGTTGTTATCCTGTTATCCTGTTGTCGTATTCCCTGCGCATGTATCGTATTACAGGTGGCAGCAGGACGCGTATCCTGGGCGCTTATATCCTGGGCACCACGCTCAGCTGTTGCTTCAGCTTGTGTGTCCCATCTTAGCTTAGCTTTTGGCCTTATCGGCTGCCTTATCATTGGCCATGCAACATAAAACAATAAATATTTTATGGCCTTTTTGCTGAGCGCATAAATCTCTTGAAATTGATACTTGTATACAAGTGTGGGTGTGTGTGTGGGTGTGCGAGTGTGCCAGTGTGTGTGTGTGGGAGGATTTGTTAAGCAAAACAGGAAGCTGCAAAAGCATTGCCACATTGACACACTCAGGAGAATCTGATGCTGCTGCTGCTGCTTCTCGCATATTTTGCAACATTTTTTGCGCTCGCCCGTGGGAATCTGCACATTACAACCACCTCACCTCCTCCTTCCACCATCACCCCCTTTGAGCTGCCAGGATTTGCACATTGATTCGTTGCGAATTCTGGCGGTTTTTCGGTAGCATCTGCTCTACAGCTGGCTAATGGGTTGATTTGTTACTTGTTGCCTAAGCGCTGCTCTTAGAGCCGCTTGTCAGTTGCCTGAGAGTGGAATTTCAGGGAATTCACTTGTCAAGCTGATCACAGTTGATTACACGTGACATTTGCTCGAGTTATTTTTGGGTTCTCGAGAACACAATAATGATGGCTAAATACATGTAAAGTGCGTCAAAGAGCAGCTGTCAAGTGCGCTAGATTTAGAGCTAATCACGAGCTGAGATGGATGAAACATATTAACGAAAAATATACAAAATTTATTTATAATATTTATAAAAATAAAAAAGAGCTACGGGTTTTAATAGTTATATTTTAAGGCAATAAGTTATGTTTAGTCAGTCTCATATCTGATTAAAACAAGTAAGATAACTACTGACGAGTGTGCTCGACTGTGAGATACCCGCTTCTCATTTAAAAAAAAAAAAAGAGTTTCAACAAATATACCAAAAATACCACAAAAGTATTTTAATATACCTTATATTCCTTTTCAATAAAACTATATTAAAAAAATATACCAAAAATACCACAATACCACTTTTTTAATAAAACTATATTCAACAAATATTCTAAAAATATACCGCAAAATGCTTAATATACCGAAGGATAGATTTGGCTTATCGAAAAAAATAGATTGTCGCCAAATAAGCGTTTTTAGCCATACAAAAGTATTTTTTAAATCACTTCCACAATTTTTTTTCTGAATCTTAATACTGTAGTTATTATTGTAATTAAAGTTATAATACCCCTCTGCACTATGGGTAGCGGGTATAATAATATGATAAGCAACTTAAAGTCTCAACTGCCGCTGAACGTGCTCAGGTTGCGGGCTAAAAAAGTCATCACACACGGTCGTAAAATACTGCAAAAACAAAATACCGTTGTTACATTTGATGCCCAATTAACGCATTTGCCACTTCAAATTCAGCCAAGCACAAAATTTGTATACCCTAAAAGCCAAGAGAGTAAAAGAGAGGGAGAGCGAAATAAAAGCGAAGTGTGAGTGAGGGAGTCAGTGAGAGTGTGCCAAAGGCAAAACGTGCTACAAAAGCATGAAAGGTTACAGATCCAGACTAACTCAACAATTCCTTCTCTATCTCGTTCCCCTCGCCATGCGGCTTAGAAAACACAAGGTACTCTCCGCTTTGCCACAAGAAAACGAAACATTTGTCGCTTGGCTGCAGTTTGGAGTTTGGAGTTGAACCCGGGCAGGCAGAGTCGCAGTGAGGAGTTGCACTTCATTAAAAACAAAGCAGAGCGATGACTGACGGAGATCGAATGGGGGATGACCTGTTAAAAATCAGGAAATCACATTTACAATGCATAAGAAATATATATAAAATTGTACATAAAATACTATCTGAAAGTATTGGAATGTTATGGAACTTAAACTTGGTTAAGTAAATATACAATAATTATATAGAATATATACAATAATTATATAAAATATGTGAATCTTAAATAAGAAAAAATTCATGAACTTAATCAACAAATATAAAAAAATATTCTATGAAATATGTTAGAACTTAAAATATATGTACTTAAATAGAATTTGAGCTGCAAGTGTTGCAAAAAAATAAATAAATGAATAGTAAATAAAAATAATTTAATATTTTTGTATTATTAAAGCTGTTTAGATATGTTAAGCTACTAAGTAAATTAAATTTGTATACTCCATCTTATAAAAAAAACTTTCCAAGAGTAGAATTATTAAGCTAACAATGTTGAAATTACTAAAATTATCTGTGTGCTTCCATGAAGAAAATAAATAATTAAATTATGCAAAAATTCTTTAAAGCTTTGGAATGTATTTAATAAAAATTAATAAATTTGTATGCTACATTAGTTCAAAGAAATTTTTAAGAGTACAATTATGAGCTAAAATTTTCTAAATTACTTAAATTATATGTGAAAAATAAATAAAAAATACGCAATATTTTAAAATCTTTAGAGTTTTTCAATGTACAATATATTTAACAAAATTTAAATTTGTAGACTTCATCCATTTAATGAAATTTGTATGAGTACAGTAATGAAGCAAAATTTTTCTAAATTACTTAAATAAAATGTATACTTATAGGGAAGAAATTAAATAATTTAATTATGTACATTATATAAAAATGTGGAGGTACTTCAAATATTAATAAATTTGAATACTACATCAATTCAAACAAACTGTTAAGAGTATAATTATGAAGCTAATCATTTCTTGATAGACGAAGAAATGAACACCCTTCTTTACGCTCTTCTTCAATGCAACACACTCTATAAAATTTATGATTTTTACAGGGTATTAGGACTAGCTTAGTGGCAGTTGCTTTGTCGTTAGGCGACTCATGATTTCTGCAATTACAGCACACAAATGCAAAAAAGGAACTCTCGCAAAAATGAATGATGTAATGCGCGTAACTCGCCTCGTTCTGTCCCCTCCCGCTCCCTCTTTTTGCTTTGTTATTGTTGCTTGTTGACATAACGAATGCCTTAACATTATATTTGTTGTTGTTGTTGTCCCCGCCTCGCCCCTAATGTGTGCACTTCCGCTCCACTTATACGCATAACTCTCGCATTGCGACGCCGTTGAGCGGTTTGTCGAGTTAATGACACTGGCAGCTGGAGCACTCGTCATCCCTGGCCTCTGCTCTCTTCTCCTCGCCTTACACACACACACACATAGAGGAGTCCTGTCAACATCGTTGAGGCGTGCAAAAATCATTTTTCTCTCGCTTTTTTTTCACAGCGCCCTTCAGCAACATTTTATTTATATTTTTCATTTTTCATTTTTCACATTTCTGCTTAAATTGCCTATTTCTACCAATTGTGTGTGTGTGTGTGTATAGGGATTTGCTGTTGTTGTGATCGCTCTGAGGAGTCAAGGTGGCAAATTCCATACATTTTATTTGGCTTCTGCCGTTGACACTTAATTATTTGTATAAATTGACGCAGATGTGGCACAGTTGCCGTTGAAGGGTTAAAACGATTCTGATCTGACAGCTGCGGCATGTTACGCATTGTTGCATGCAACTCAAGTTGCTCATTGTAATGGATATATCTGCTTATCATATTAATAAGACAAATTTTGGCACATTTTTTAACTCATTATTTGAATGAAAAATAATCGTTCATATTTTTTTAAACTTAAATCGAGAGCTCTACTTTCTTTGCATGTTTCTGCTGTTGGTTAACAACAAAAAAAGAAGTTAAAGTTTAGTGCCTTCAACTTTTTGTTATCTGGGTCAAGCAGGCGAGGCTAAGTAGAATTTCATGAGCTGCACAACTTAGCTTAAAAGTTTTGTTGACAAATAAAATGCCTGGAGTTATCTTGACTACTTTTTCTAATGCAAATATCAGTGCAGTTCATCAGCACTTTCCTTCACTCTGTGAAAAACTTAGCAATTTCTCATAAGTACTGCAAGTTTCATTTGTTTGCCTCGGTTGGACAGTTTGAGGTGGAATTGTTCTCCGATGACTATTTGACAACAATTGTTTGCGGCTTGCGGTGCCGGCTGCTGTCAATCCCAAGAGCCAAATTAAAAATGCAAAATGTCCTGGACATCAAGTGGCTTTTTGGTTGCTAGTTGCCCGTTGCCCCAAACAACCCTATTGGGTTAGTTCAAAATGTTCAGAGTGTTTAACCGCATTGTAAATAACGCGAAAATCACAGTATGTCCAAAGGGGAATAACAGTTAGAAATGCAGTTGGAAATTTGTTACAGAGTTTATTGAAGGAACTAAAAACAGTTTAGTTTGATTTAATAAATGTTCTGTAATTTTGAAATAAATTCAATTTAAATCAGTTCAACGATAAACCATAAAATTTAATTAACTTTATACATAGACCAATATAACATGCTATTATAAAACGCCTATAAAATGATCAAAGCAAGCGCTATTAATAGAATTAGCAGCTACAAAATGTATGTTAATTATTAAATCAATAGAAAATTTGCCCAATAAAACTACAACTAAAGATTACACCGAGTAAACATTGCTCTCAAGCTGCTTAGCAACATGTTGCTTGAGCAACATGTACGCTTAGCAACATGTTGAGAGCAAAGCAACAATTTATGTTTGCGGCAGTCGAAAAGTGTTGCTGATCAAACAAGTTTTATGCATTTATAATGAGTCAGACATTGGGCTGACATTGCACGCTGTTTGTGTCTGGTTATCAGAATGCGAGCTTAGGCCAGCGATAATCATAACTTTGTTAGTTGTGTTATGAGTTAATGAACTGCACATTGTTTTGTCACGAATAGCATTTTGCATATTATTGTTGTTGTTTCGCATGCTCGTGAGCAGTACAAAGTGACTGACTCTGAAGTAAGCTATGCACTCGATTCATTATTGAATAACACTCACAACAGTCATTGTCTGATAAGCAGCCGTTACTTCTCTGTCTCTCGTTATACCAAAGCTAGTCAAATATTCAAATATGCATTCAATGCCTTTTATTCAAAATTTGCATTTCATTCTTGTTTGAACAGTTTCTAATTTTAAATTTTCTGTTTCTGTGTGTGGTTTTTGTGTAGCCCTCAAATTGATGTTCGACTATTATCACGGCTTGACCACAATTTGCGATAAATTGAAAAACAATAAACGCATAAACATTGCGGTATAATTTAATTGCACTTTGATCTGCAAATAATAAAAGCAATAATCAGTTTTTCATTTTTTTTTTTGCTGTGCTCCCCCCGGCAATTTAATTTGCTAATCTATCTAGTTAAAGGGTAGCTGTCTTGCTTAATTCAATTTCCTTTGTTTTTGCAATCACATTTCGAGTTTTGGACTTTGTGTTCACAACACAATTTGATGCCTCCTCTTATCGTCATAGCAAATAAAACCTACAAATGAAGGGGCCAAAACATATAGCGCGATTATTAGGTCAGGTCTTGTTACAATCAAAAACCAGTCGCAGTGTGAAGAGCATCGCATGTAACTACGTCATAACTATGACATAGTACACCCGAGTGATCTTTGGATACCAACGTAAGGTATTCACTATGCACTAAACTAATCAGACGAAAGAAAAAAAAAACGCAAATGATTTAGAGACGAGTTTCGAGTATTTCACTTTGGGACAGGTTAGGCAGCTATATATATACATATGTATATATATATAGTACCTATGTGTTTGTGTGAAAACATCGAAAACTTGTAATTAATATTTAGTGCCCACAAAAAAAAAGAGAAAAAAAAAGGTTCAATTCACAGCAAGTCGATAAACTAAAACTCAGCAGCTGCTTCAGCGACTTCAGTCAGAAATCGTCGCCGGAACGAAACGCATTCCAAAATTTTCGACGCGACAGCAACAAATGTTTGTTTGCTTTGTTTGTTGCTTTTTACATAATAACAAAAGTGTAGCAAAGTGTAGTTAGTAGGTAAGAATCGGCTGAAGTTATTTGTATATATATAATTCACTGCGCCTAGCAACTTGACAAATGTTGATTTGCGTTGCTCTGCATAAGAGTTGCTAGGGGGAATTACGACTGCTTAACGTTACGAAAGGTCTCCCCTTTTCCAATGACGCAGTCGCGATTTACACTTGATGGCCCACAGAGCTCCAGGGCTTCAGAGTTCACGGTACGGAGATAAACGCTGCCTGGCAAAGTCTCGTGCGTAAACCAAGTCAAAGTCAAGACTATAATTGGAACTTGAGCATCATTTAATCTTAAGCCGGACTCGTTGCTTATCAATGCTTGTGACGAAGTCATTGCCGCACCGAGAGATTTGAGGGTTATCAACGCACTTGACCAATATTTATTTCCATGTTGTTGTTATTGCTATTTTTTTTTTTTTTTGCTTGCTGTTTTGCTTTTGTGTTATGTGCTGTGTTTTCGGTGATTCAATTGAATTGAAAGTATTACATACTGATATACGAGGCAGTTGAAGTACAGTGTTCACTCGCTTAACGAAATTACTGTGAAGTTTTAAATATTAACTTAGATAGATTCTAAGGTTTTGTGGAAAAGTAATAGATGCGTTAATAATGCATGTTTGTGTATTACACTAAATATATAATACTTTGGAGTACGTTTAAAACAGACATTAAAAATCAATTCGTCAAGATGATTCGATGTAAATATAATTAATTGAATAATATACAGTGAAACATCTCTTAGTGGACTTCTTAAGAGGTACACTTTTCTTTTTCAAACCAGGATAAAAATTAAATTATTGTATATAATGAAATAAAGCAAAAATAATATATAAAATAATATGAAACAAATACAAATAAATGCTTTATTTAAGTTATGACAACAAAATACTTAAAATTTTTTGGAATTTTTAAATTTATATTTTAAAATCGATCATCGAAAATCTCTTTTATCTTGAACTGTCAATTTTATCTTTATCCTATCCTAATCTTTCTTCAAATAACATTCTACGACGCGTTTGTTTATCTATTTATGCATGTCTGTCTCACTCAAGCATTCCACTTAGCGGGTGCACACTGTATAAACACAAACACGCTATAATCAGCATAATAGCATATGTGCTACGGTTTCATTTAAAATGACAAAGTTTCGTTCTCGCTGTAAAATCAACGGATCAACAGTCAACATTTGTGCCTCACAGCGATCACAGCTACTAAAATCATCTACGCTCTAGTATATCATCAATTAATTATATTCACTTTATACATATACACACACAATATAAATAGGGAAAATGGCATTAATATTGCGCTTTGAGCAACTGCTGCTCTTTTCTTTGTGTCTGACTCTGGTGCCATTCGAGAGCAATGCGGATTTATCGCTCATCTTTGGAAATATGACTCTATTCAATGTGAACTTTAAATCACCGGCTTGGCTGGGTCGATCCATACCCGTGAGCAACAATGTTCGCATTGACAGCGATGTGGATCCCAACATACTGGAGGATTCGCACCTAAATACGGTGAGTTGATTCACAAGTCCAAGTGAAAGTGATGAAATTTAATTAAAAGTATTCAAAACTTGACGTAAGAAATGGAACTTTCCTTTGTTTCGCCTATTCGAAATGTTATCAATTAAAACTTTCATCTTTGTACTCAAAATATATTATTATCAAAACTTTATTGAATTTGCAGTACAACAGAAATTTTCTAATCAATTGAACTTTACTTTATTTTCAATGAATCATTTGCCGGAACTATTAGTAATTAAATAGCATATCTATAATCTTTGTTTTTATACAGATATACATACAGTATACATCAAACAATAACACACATGCACAGAAAGTACAATTTTCATATGAATTGAAAACTTTCGTTGTCGCGTGTAATTCATTAATTAAATGAAGTGATATCATCACGGCGATTACTAATTTCTGTAATATAGCATTGCCAATATCATTTGTAGGTTTTAATCTTGTTAGTAAATGCGCGTATTATTTTAAACAGATACATTATTATAATTAAAGGGTTTATATTGGAAAATGCAAAATCAATGGATAATTATTTAAGCTGTGTAATGAATACATAAACAGAAAGAAAAAAACGTGTTAAAATTAAGAATAAAATCTTGAATCAAGATTATATGATCTCAAAATTGAACCAAGAAGGTTTACTCTAAAATCAAGATAAAAATTCTACAAAAATTCTAATTTATCCAATCTTAAAATTCAAGATTATAATCTTGTTTCAAGAATTGTAAAATCTCAAAATTGAACCAAGATCAAATGATTAATTAAGATCCAGCAATCTTATATTCAGAATGTTAAAATTTTCCATCTACTATAAATCATTCTTAAAGCAAGATTTTAATCGGAAAATAAAATGTTCTTAATCTTAAAATGCAAAAAACTGGACTTAAGAACTTTTTAACGTATTAAAGTTTATTTCAAGACAGATTTTTTAAGATCAAAAAAGTCTTAAATCAAGATTTGCAATCTACTTTTTAATTTAGATAGTTTTCTCTACAACTTTTAAAATTACCTCACTTTTAAATTTTGCTAATTATATGTCTGCATTTTTCTTACAGTATGGCCTCATTAAGAAGTATGGTTACCCTGCAGAGAACTACACTGTGGTCACCGATGATGGCTATAAGCTAACACTACATCGCATTGCCAGACCTGGAGCAACGCCTGTGCTCCTCGTGCATGGTTTGCTGGACAGTTCAGCCACCTGGGTGATGATGGGACCAGGCAAAGCTTTGGGTAAGCCAACTACAACACAACTAAAAACAATGAAACACTTAGTAATGACCGTTTTATTTTTAGGCTATCTGCTTTACGAGCAGGGCTACGATGTGTGGATGGCAAATGTGCGTGGAAATACGTATTCTAGGGGCCACATTAAGTATACGCACAATCATGCCAAATACTGGGACTTTACATTTCACGAGATGGGAGTCCACGATATACCCAGTTCCATTGATTTTATACTCAACAAGACGGGATTTCCACAACTCCACTATGTAGGACACTCTCAGGGCACCGTTGTCTTCTGGATCATGGGCAGTGAGCGACCTGAGTACATGAAGAAGATCATCTACATGCAGGCTTTGGCTCCTGTTGCGTATCTGCAGCATTGCAAGAGTCCGGTGGTCAATTTCCTGGCCGAGGTTCACTCTTCGGTGAGCGTAAGTTCCCCTCCCTAAACATTCCTCAATTTCCTATTAGTTACACTTTATATTAAAATTGAATTTCTTTTTATTCCTCAGTTTATACTGAAGTTGATTGGCGTCCATGAGTTTCTGCCGCAGAACGAGTTCATTGTGATGTTCAATCAACTGATTTGCGATGAAACTACGATCACCAAGGAGATCTGTTCGAATGTCATCTTCCTGACGACTGGCTTTGACAAATCACAGCTGAATGAGACCATGTTGCCAGTTGTTGTGGGGCATGCCCCAGCTGGCGCCTCCACCAAACAGATGCAGCACTTTGGTCAACTGCGTCGATCTGGAGCCTTCCGACAATTCGATTATGGCTGGCTGAGGAATCATTGGCGTTACAATAGCATCACTCCGCCCGAATATAAACTAGAGAATGTCCAGGCCAAGGTTGCCTTGTATTATGGCGAAAATGATTGGTTGGCACAGCCCAGCGATGTGGAGGCCTTGAGTCTTCATCTACCCAATGTGGTGTCTCAGCATCTGGTCAACTATCCCAAATTCAATCATCTCGATTTCATTTGGGGCGTCGATGCTCGTGAATTGCTCTGGGATCGAATGCTCAGCAATATGAAATCTATTGACAGGGAACAATTAGGGGATAATCTAACAGCTTAAGATACCGAATTAAGCTAAGAACTTACAGTATGAACATATTTTGTATATAAGAAATCCTTATTTATTGATTGTGCGCATCGTAGATTAATAAGTGTAAATAAAATGCATGTGATAGTTAATATACTTTAAAACAACAGTTGAAAGCTTATTGGTGTTGATTAATTATTAATCTTTTACTTATGAATTTTATAAAAAAAAGAAGGTGCAAGAATTTAATGAATAAGTTTTATATAATTAGAGACGATACATTAATTATACCCGATACCGATTACACACAATAATAACTATAGCTTTTATGATTACTGAAAATTCGGTTGCGATCAGATAAAAATTGTAGATTATTTCAAAAATACTTTTGAATTAGTTGCTTAAGCTGACAATCTGGTATATTTTGCACTATATGGTATATTTAAAATTTAATACTATATAAATATACCATATATAGCTTTTGGGCTACTTTTAGTATTTTTGCGATATATTAATTTGGTTTTTTTTTTTTAAATTAATACAGCATTGAAATGATTTATACACAATGGGTAGCGGGTATCTCAAAGTCGAGCACACTTTGTAGCTTTCTTATTTGTTTTATATATATGAGGTTAAAAAACACATAATAAATTGAGTGTTTTTTAAAGATTCAAATAAAAAGACAAAATTATCTTTGCTTGAGGGTTATCTTTTAAACAAGTTACAAGCTAAAATACATATAAATTTATTATAATTGTATATGTATATACTTATTCATTCAAAATTGTTTATATGACGCCTTAACTATTTAAAATTATATTATATTTAGTCACGAATATTGATAATAAAACTCGCTGCTGTTTATTATTTGTTTTCTTTTCTTAAACCTTTTTACTTTTTAACCATAGTATCCAAAGTTGAAAAGATTAGTTGAGTTAATAAAAAATTGTATATATCTAAATTAAAATGGGTAATGTATTGTGGATGAAACAATTAAACATTTATAGCATTTACAAAATTCAAAATTTTCCGCAATATCTGCAATAAAATAATTATTTATATAAGCGCCATTAGACATTATTATATTTCTTATCACGGACCTTTTTTAGAGCAGAATCGTGCTGACGAATTAGTTGTAACTTTGCAAAAGAATCTATAAATACGTTGGCTAGCTTAAAATGAATGCGGCATTGTCTAAAAAGATGTCAGTGCTGTTTTGGAGTTTGATTTTGTTATGTCTACACGGAGCTATCGACGTATTCGGAATCGCTCCGGATGTCTTAGAGGATGCATCTCTAAACCCGGTATAATTTTTGAAATAAATTACTCTTTCAATTATGGAATATATTTGCTGAACTTTGCACAGTTTGAACTGCTGATGAAATATGGTTATCCTGGCGAAACGCATAAAGTGACAACACCCGATAATTATATTTTAACCGTTCATCGCATTCCCCGACCTGGAGCAATTCCTGTTTTATTGGTTCATGGATTATTCGACACCTCTGCTACCTGGCTGATAATGGGTCCTGACAAGGGATTGGGTCTGTTTCAATAAATCACATCACATAAGCAGTCACATTTTATATCATATCTCTAGGTTACATGCTTTATGATGCTGGCTACGATGTGTGGATGGCAAACTGTCGAGGAAATACTTATGCCAAGGAGCATAAAATCTACAAGGTGTTTGAGGAGAGATTCTGGGATTTCACTTTCCATGAAATGGGCATCTACGATCTGCCATCCACCATTGATTATGCGCTCAATAATACGGGCTTCTCGCAGCTGCATTACATTGGCCACTCGCAGGGCACATTATCCTTCTGGATAATGGGTAGTGAGCGACCCGATTATATGGAAAAGATCATTCTGATGCAGGCTATGGCACCGATAGCTTACTTTAAGAACACATGGAGTCCGATTATCTTATTCTTGGGTACAACACGCTTCACATCGATCGTAAGTGAATGGAGTTCGCAACAAATTTCATTTTCAATTTATAATTTTATAGCTTCTCAATGACTTAATGGGCTCATCAGAGTTTTTGCCGAATGAGCGATTGACAAGCATGTTCAATGAACAACTCTGTGGAGCGCCAATTACCAGAACGGTGTGTGAGAGTTGGTTGTTCATCATGCTGGGATTCGATGAGAAGCAACTGAATCAGACCATGTTGCCTGTGATCATGGGGCATGCACCAGCTGGCGCATCGACTAAGCAGATCATTCACTTTGGCCAGATTCGTTCCTTAGGTGGCATGCATCAATTCGACTATGGAATGCTTGACAATTTGCGACGTTACGGCTCGATATCTCCGCCCAAATATAACTTCAAGAATGTCACAGCTAAGGTTGGCTTAAACTATGGCCAAAATGATTTGATGGCAGCTGTCAAGGATGTTCGCTTGCTGCGCGATGAGTTGCCCAATGTCATTGATGACAATCTCATTGATTATCGTTGGTGGAATCACTTGGATTTCATTTGGGCCATCGATGCAAAGGAATTGCTTTGGAATCGCATGCTCGATCATATGCAAACCTATGATAAGGATGTAAAGTCATGATTATACAAGAGTTTAACACAAGGCTGCACCAGGATAGAAAACCCTTTAAATATAATAAATCTTATTCGCAATGAATTTTCTTTAATAATTGGGTCTAACACCATGGTTTGGATGGGTTATTTTTTATTATAATATAAGCTATTGGATTAAACGATATATCGCTTTTTTCGCTTTGATAGCTACAGCCTTTCAGTTTCTGTCAAGTGAACTTTAGATAAATTATTCAAGAAATCTGTCTGGCATAATTTGCACCCTATGGTATGTTCCGAATGTAGAAGTATATCAAAAAGCGGCTGCAGCTATCCGGTCATAATTGCTTTATTGACAATCTGATAGACTTTGTCATTTAAGGTATATTTTAAACGCAGTAGTATATTAATATTATATATCAAATACAGACTTTGTTATATTTTTGTATCTTTTTGGAATATTTATTTGATATCATTGATTCGCTCACTCTTGCAGTCGACGTGTTTTTTTCTTCTCTCTAAAACTTCTATTTTAAAGAACTTAACATTCCTTTTTCACTTGTAGCGGGTATCTTACATATTCTTCTTATACGTAAACATAAAAAGCTAAAGCAAAATTGTATTCAATTAAAAAATGAATGAAGGAGTTGAAAGTACATATGTTGTATTATTTCTTAGCGTTATTTGAAATGTAGAACATAAAAAATAAAAATAATTTGCAGTCATATTTACACTTCGTTTACCATAAACAAAGTATTCAATTCATTTATTATTTAATCTCACGCTGTCACATTTAAGTAGTAAATAATAAATGGACGTTGAATGTGTTTAGTTATTACTTGAAATTATGGATACCTTTACTTAAAAAACCTTTACAAGCCAAGACATATAATGCGTACTTAAATGTTGCTTGTCCAGTTCTATATTCTTAGATTTAATTAGCCATTTCCATTTCAATTTTTTTAAAAGAGGAAACAAAATTAATGCATGTGTGATTGCCTGTAATATTTGCATTAACTTCAGTGTTTATGAATTTTATAAACAACTTGAGATAAATATTCCCTGACATTCCATTGACATCTCGATGATGATTAACACTAAGAGTTCTGATGCTGTTGCAATTGTGTGTTGCTTTTATAGATTATGCATTATATTAGAAATTTAAATTGCACTCGCGTGTGTTTTATAACTGACATTGGTATCCAACTAGCAGCTAATAAGCATTGTGTGAGATCTAAACTCGGAATCAGCCACTTATGTCAACCACTTGACTCAGTTAACAGTTCAGTTGCAACTCATCGAGAGTCGGACACAGTTCTAATCGGATTATCAGAAATCATTTTCAGCATTTAAAAATAAAATGAAAGTTTACTGAAAAGAGAACAATTAAATTAAATTTTTAAGGATAACAAGTTAATTATTTAATTGTCAAAATAGTGTTATTTAAACAATGTTTTCTATATAAATATTCGCACGCAGCAACGTGGCGTATACTTGTTTTTGAGTGACTTTGAACTTGAAAGTTTGAAGTGTGATCTTGATTAAGCAAAATTAGCACATGTAGGTTACAATTTGAAAAAAGTATATAATTGTGTTGTTTGTTAAATAACAATTAAAAACTTTGATAAAAGTATATTTTTTTTTAATAATATTATTTTCACTTAAGAAAATGTTTTGCTTGTGAAGTGTAAATAAGTGTTATGATCCTTCTTAGTGAATAAAACCAATTTCGAATTTAAACTAAATATAGTGTTTTATGCTAGGTGTTCGGTAAAAAAGTATATGCCAAAAACTAAAGAAATATTTTAATTTTCACAATCCTTAAATATGATACATGTTCATTTGTAATGCTTATTATATGATTAAAAAATCTTTCGTTTATTTTTTTTATTTGAAGCTCTGTGCATTTCCATTACTAAATTATTTGTGAATTTGTTTTTTTTTTTTTGTACAATCAAAATAGTAATTTATCCCATAACAAAAATATTATAAAACCAACACAAAAATTACTGTAATATAACCCAAAACAAGCTAGAAAAAGGCTGAATCTAACTTGAAACTTTATCAGCATTGTTTCTAACACAATATTTTGTTTTCTTTTTTAATGTGTATTCCATTGATCCGCACTGAAATTAATCTGTACAAATTATAGCCCGTAATATGGAATCGATTCAAAAGTTGTTTAATGTAAACTTGTTTGTAGTGTATCCGATATTCGTTTCAAATATATTTCTGATTCGCACATTTTATCAAGGCAGTTCGGTAAAAAGATTTTTTACAGGTGTATAAAAACTAGTTTCCATTACACATGATTCCGTTTCGTATGGCAACTGAATTGCCACTGAACTTGAACTTGCAATCAGCCAATTAAAGCTGATCTCGATTGTGCTAACATTACCTGAATTAAATTGAGCTAATAATATGTTAGGAAAATACATTGTCCTCATCTGGATTTTCGTTGCATTCAAATTTCGTTTACTCGGATATATTAAAATATAATGCAAGCATCCTTGAAGATGCGCATCTCACAACGGTAAGCTTTTGAACTTTAAATTTAATATTAAATAGATTGTTTGAAATATATATGTTTTAATATGTTTAAAATTAAAGAATTTTATATTTTTCTGAAATTCTGATAAAACAGATTTATTTAAATTTCATTTCATTTCAGAAGTTTATTTTAATTATATGCTTATGCTAAAATTGAATAATAGTTATATTTTTTAAATACAAATTTCTGTTTTCAAAAGCCTGGTCTCATCAAAAAGCATGGCTACAAGGTGGAAACCCATAAGATTGAGACCAAGGATGGCTATGTACTCGGCATACACCGCATTCCCAAGCCAGGAGCGCAGCCCGTTCTCATGGTGCATGGCCTGGGTGACAGTTCTGCCACATGGGTGCTGAGTGGACCCCGCGCTGCTCTTGGCTATCTGCTGAGTGATCGTGGCTACGATATTTGGCTGATGAATATACGTGGCAATCGATATTCGCGAAAACATCGCAAATATATTCCGCTGAATCGAGAATTTTGGGACTTTTCATTTCACGAGAACGGCTTCTATGACATTCCAGCTGTGATCGATTACATTCTGAAACGCAGTGAGGAACACACACAGGTGCATTATATCGGCCACTCTCAGGGCACAACGGCTGCCTTTGTCATGGGGGCCGAGAGACCCGAATACATGAAGAAGATTAAGTTGCTGCAGGCACTCGCTCCAGTGGCTTATTTCCGAAATCTTCGCACACCTATCACGGATTTTCTCAAGATTCATGCACCAACAATTATCGTGAGTTCAATACAATATAATATATATAATTAATTTGAATTTGTACACTCATTGTAGAACCTTGTGCGTCTTTTTGGCATCTTTGAATTTCCACCGGAGCGCGAAGTTTGGAGTCGTTTGATCTATCAACTTTGCAGTTTTGCATTTCGCAACACCTGCAAATATGCTTTAATGCTGGTGATGGGCATGGATAGTTCTCAGTATAATGAGACACTCACTCCAATAATTACCAGCCATTATTTGGCTGGTTCATCGGTGAAGGCTCTCGAACACTTCTACCAGCTTTTGCTGACCGGAGGCTTTTATAAGTTTAATTATTTGAATCCCAACTGTCAATATTAGAAAATATGGCACAAAATATCCTTCCGAATATAAGGTAGAAAATATCGATTGTAAAGTTGCCTTGTATTATGGTAAAAATGATCTATTAACATCCTACAAGGATGTGCAAAACTTACGCAAGAAACTGCCAAATGTTGTACACGATGAATTGTTGGCCTATCCACAATTTAATCATATAGACTTTTTAATTGCCATCGACGTACAAAAATTGCTCTACGACAGCGTGTTACGGGTAATGGAAAAGGTCGACAAGGGCGAACTTTAGTTAATCTGAAAAAATTAAGAATTTAATGTATATATATATATATAAAGGAAACCAATTAAGTTGTTTAAAATATAGTTTAATGGTAGTTATTTTAGTTTTAATTTCCGGGCCATGATTAATATACTATAAGTTATTACGAAACAGTTTATGTAATTCATAAGATATATTAAAGATATTAGATTTAAACGTATATCTGCTGTTTCTATGGCTGTTTTGTTTTTAAAGGTTATGCATTATCTTAAAAAATTAATGAAATTTCACACATATGAAAATTATATTAAACTTGACTGAATAGTGCATCAAATATAATATACTAAAGATAATTGACAAATTAGTGGAATAATTAAATTAAAGTGTGTCAAAATAATGTGATTTAAATACTAATAGTTTCTGTGGTAACATTAGCTAATAGCATACATGAAGTGTAACAACGTGGCGTATACTTTTTTCGGTGTGAATTTAAAGATTTAACAAATATACATTGCATTCAATAAAAAATGTAATAACTGTAAATTGCAGTATTTATAAAACTTAAATTTAAGTTTTTTAAACATATTTTTTAAAATTAATTTTAAAATTAATTGTGATAAATAAAAATATGTGCTCAAAACAATTAAACACTTATAATATGAATTCAATTATATATTTATAATATAAACATATTATGATCAAGGTATACAAGATTGAATAGACCTTTAAAACTTGTTTCCATTACAAATGATTCTGTGTCGTGTTGCAATTGATTTGACACTGAACTTGAGCGTGCAACGAGCAACCATTCGAATCGACTGTTTTATTTATTTTTTATCTAGATAGGTGCTGGGATAATCTAATCAAAAGGAACTATTAATATGTGGGGAAAATATATTGCCCTCATCTGGCTTTCGTTACAAGCAAATTTCGTATTTTCGGATAAATTACATTACAATTCAAGCGTTCTTGAAGATGCGAAGCTTACAACGGTAAGATTCAAAATTATATTCAAATTGAATATGAAAATATATTTGTTCAATATTCTTTCAATTCGATGAGCTTTTAAAAATCTATTTAAATGAAATATACTTCTAAATGAATCATATTTGCTAAATATATAGTATACATACCTTGATATGCTAAGTACTCAATGTATATTTATAATATTTAGCATAAATATATTTTGAATATTTAGCATATTCTATAATGTAAGTAAGATACATATAATTATACGTTTTGTCTTGCATTTTAAATATAAAAATGTATCAAAAATCTAACATTAATTTGTGTAATCAATGTCATTTTACAAATTGATTTAATTAAACTATCTTTTTTATTATACTTATTATTTGCAAATGATATTTTCCAATATTATTTTAAGCCTGAGCTCATCGAAAAATATGGCTATAAGGTGGAAACCCATGTGATTCAGACCAATGATGGCTATCGGTTGACCATACATCGCATTCCCAAACATGGAGCTCGGCCCGTTCTCTTGGTGCATGGCCTGGGCGATAGCTCAGCCGCCTGGGTATTGACTGGACCGGGCTGTGGTCTTGCTTATTTGCTAAGTGATCGTGGCTACGATATTTGGCTGATGAATATACGTGGCAATCGGTATTCGCGTAAACATATCAGATATGCGACGTCGGATCGTCAATTTTGGGATTTTTCATTCCACGAGCATGGCGTGTACGATATTCCAGCTGTGATTGATTACATTCTTCCTATCAGTGATCACCACCAGGTGCATTATATTGGCCACTCGCAGGGCACTTCGGCTGTATTCGCCATGGGAGCTGACAGACCTAGTTATATGAAGAAGATTAAGCTGCTGCAAGCACTCGCTCCGGTTGCTTATTTCGAAAATCTTCGTTCACCTATCATACGTTTAATCAAACCCTATGCTGAAATTCTTATTGTAAGTCTGAATATATGTATCACAATGAATATAAAATATATTTAATTTCTTTTGTTCTTTATAGAAACTGGCGCGGATATTTGGCATCTATGAATTTCCACCAAATCGTAAAGCTTGGAGTCGTATGTTTTATAAACTATGCACCTCAACTCTTCGCAACACCTGCAAACAAGTCTTAATGAAGGTTATGGGCTTGGATGGTCCACAGTTTAATGATACACTCACACCATTAATATTCAGCCATTTCTTTTATAGTGCATCGTTGAAAGCTCTCGAGCACTATCAACAGCTGTTGAATAGCGATGGCTTCTATAAGTTTAATTATTCGAAACGTAGTGACAACATTAAAAAATATGGCACAAAATATCCTCCTGAATATAATGTGGAAAACATCAACTGTAAAGTTGCTTTATATTATAGTAGAAATGATCAATTAACATCCCATAAGGATGTGCAAAATTTACGCAAGAAACTGCCAAATGTTGTACACGATGAATTGTTGGCATATCCACAATTTAATCATTTAGACTTTTTAATTGCCATCGATGCTAAAAAATTGCTCTACGGCAGCATGTTTCGGGTAATGGAAAAAGTCGACAAGGGTGAGCTTTAGTTAAGGAGTCGATGATGAGAATAAAAATTTAATAAAAAAAGTTAATTATTGTTTTGATTTATTTGTAATTTAATTTGTTTAATGCAACAATGTAATAAATTGTTGGCTTAAATATTCCAGGCCATAATTAACTAACTATCTTTGCCATTTATAATTTGCCATTTATAATAAAATGTTCAAAGATTTAGCTTTCTTTAAAGTTTAGAATAAGTTGTCAACCTTCGAAAACATGCAATCATCTAATTCTAATTTGTTTCTGTACATTTGTATACTTTAAATGACAATACAAATTGAATACTATTTAGATTAGAATTAAAGCAACATCTTTTAAACAACCTACAGGCCAATAAAATAAAATAAAAGCTTATCCTTAAGACTTACCAAAATTCATATTCAAAACATTTGCAAACATTTAATTCTTCTTATTGGATTTTTGGTGAATTTATTGAAGCAAATTCGTTTAAGTGCTAGTTTTAACTGTTAGTTAAAAGACTTTTAAAGCTGAATTTTGCCATTATTCAACAATAATGTAAACGTAAATTGTATTTGTGGCCAAAATGTTGCAAGTCGCCGGGCCAAGTGCAATTAAAATGGCCAAAAAGAGAAAATAGATTGGTCAAGTGCTTGGCGAGCCACTTAAAAAGCAAACATGGCATAGAAAAACAAATACTATGCACACATAACATATCTAAATGTCTGGACCATATGCAGCATTATTGTAATTTTCCATGGCAGCAGGCGAAGGCATTGAAATGGAAAATCAGATTAAATATTTAAATCAGACAAGGGCCTGTGGCTAGCCTAAAGTACTACTAAGAGCTCGACTATGTTCCGTTCTCTCTCTCTCTCTCTCTCTCTCGCACACTCTGTGCAAAATTTATTGCAAGTACATTTTATTTAAATGCTCTCCATGCTGACAATGCCAGATGCCTGATTCCGGCTCTGTCTCTGGATCCAGCGGAGGAGCCAAAAAAGAGGAACGAGTTGTGCACAAAGCTGCCAAAAAATATCATACACACAAATTGACAAGTGTGTGTGTGGTGAAGAAAATAAAAGTGTCATTTTGTAAACGAAAAACTTAATCATTTGCAGAACGTAATTTGTGCACAAAAACCCCAAAACAATGCCACTTGAATTCCAATCTCAGTTCTAATTGTTTTTCAAAGTAAAAGTTGAGTTTACAGATGGAACTTTGAACATTTGAAATGGGAAATCTATAGCAAAAAACTATTAATTGCGACTACAAATGTTTTTTATATTGTTGAAAAAGAAATGAGTACATTTTCGTAATCAGAAATTTAAAGTCAAATATGTGCCAAATATTTTATTACTTTTTAAACAATTTTAAGATTTTTTAAGATATTTTTAGACTTTTTGCCACGTGTCGGCTACTTGATTTTAAATAGGACATCTTCAGGAAATACTTTTAATTGCGTGTTCGAATGTTCTTCTATAGTTGCAACCGAAATAAATACATTTTCGTAATCAGAAATCTAAAGTCAAATATGTGCCAAGTTTCAAACTGTTTTCGGCTTCTTGTCACGCTTTGGCTGCAACGTGTCGGATACTTGATTTTAAATGGCAAATCTTTAGCAAAATACTCTTAATTGCGGATACAAATGTTTTGATATAGTTTTGTAATCAGAAATCTAAAGTCAAATACATATGTGCCAAATCTAAAACTGTTTTCGGCTTCTTGTATAGACTTTTTATGTCTTTGTCATGCCTTGGCTGCAACGTGTCGGCTACTTGATGTCAGTGTCATACCACACTCTGCTGGTGTTTATAATGTTTGTGCTAGTGGCCAGAGTCAGAGTCGGAGTCAGTATCAGGCCTGCAGCATCATCAAAACATCAATCATGTCACTTGACCAAGCGGAAATTGGGTGTTGTTGGCAACAGCCTTTGGCTTTGGCCAAAATGCTTCTCATAAGTTCACACACACACACACACACCAGCTAAGGCTCAAGTGCAACTTAAACATGCCTCAATTCTGTTGTGAAATAAATTCGTTAAAATGCTTTTGCTCGCCATTGTTTTGCTGGAGGGAGACATGGCGGCCATTTACATGTTCTACATGCTGTGCTCTGTTCTCTCGAGCTGTGAAGCTGTGAAGACATGAGGCTGCAGAGCAAGTGATAACAGCACACCCTCTGGCAGAAGGCAGGGTAGAGTAGTTGCCTAACCAGGATTTGATGTTCCAAAACAAAAGCGGCTTTCCAAACGAGAGACCAACCAGCAGCAAAACCAATCGAAGTCATTTGAAGATTTGCCGCCGGATTTGCATCTGAATGAGAAATGGGCAATGGCAAAAGTGTTAAAAGGGGAGGAGATGGCAGCAAACTTGTTTAGTTTTTTTTTTCTTTGTTTTTGTGGTTTGGCTCAAGTGCTGGTAAGCTGGTACGTATGGGGTTAAGACTCTTCTGCTACTCACATTGTTTTGTTCCAGTTGTTTGTGCAGCCAACAACAACAACAAGAATAACAACAACAATAATGGTAACCACAACAAGAACGATAACGAACTACAGGCAACAATGGGAGGATTTTCGAATGTTCATTGTTTTCGAAATATTTCGTTTAAATTGCATACTTTTGGGGAGCAAGCAGTTATGAGAAAGCTATGGAACTCAAAGAAATAGTTAATTAACTGAAAAATTGATCAAGCAAGCCACTTTTCAAAATAAATTGAATTTTGCGCCCAAGATTTTTGAAAGCGTTAAACCTAAAAATAGTTAAAGATTTTGTTATATTAATGGATAGTGGAAGTGGGAGGTTTAAGTTTGGAAAAGACTAAAGTGTCATCTTCACAAAATAAAATAAGAATAGAGTATTGAAATAAATAGAGAGACTCTCAAAAGTGTTTGAAAATGTTCTTTTTGTTTCTCTAACTTGAATTCTATTCTACACTTTGGGGAGCTGCCCCAAAAAAAGCTAAACGTCTAAAATATCCGATTTCATAATTTGACTTGCAAACAATTTAATTAAGGCCAGACTACAGAGCACCCCATGAACAATAAAGCACCCCGTTCTTATGCTGAGCGAGTATTTAAATGGCATATCCCTTACAACTATTCCCACATCCTGTTGTCTCTACTTTCCAAAAAGGAAACTACAGCTGCTGCGTCTCATGTGATGTGGGGGTGGATGGTTGCAACATTCTCGCAGACATTCAGTACATCAAAATGTCTAAAATTTCATAATTGCATCTGGTTTCCCCAAAGTGCGTGTGCTTTGCTTTGTTCTGCATTGTGGATCTCTCCTCTTTGCATTGGGATGCAACCAAATATTCAACATCTCATATGGCCAGACCTCAAAAACATTTAATTACGCTACACTTTTTCAACCCCATTGAAGTTGAGCTCAAAATTATTCTGAGCTTTTAGCTCAACTGCTCGTATTTTGTTACTCTCATTGTTTGCGGTCACTTTTGAAGCAATATTATGTATTTTTTAGAGCAACTTGGAGAATATAAAGATGAAAGAATATCATTTAATGTGTGGCATAAAAGAGGTATAATGTAGAAAACATTAATTTAGTTTCGTGCTTTTAAAATAAGTGAAACAAAAATTGCAAACAAATATAAGTTTTTTTTATTTTTAAATTTTGTAGTTAACTCGATAATATAGTATACATATGTACTGAGAGTTGTCTTGTTATACCCAATACCCATATGATGAAGTGATGTGATAAGATAATAAGAGTAGAAGTTAATAAAGAATTACTTTTGTATGGCAAAACAAGTAAGAAAGTTACAGTCGAGTGTGCTCGACTGTGAGATACCCGCTACCCATTTTTAATAAAGGCAAAATATTGCGGTATAATTTTCAAAATATACCGAAAATACTAAAAAATACTAAAAATATACCAAATGGTATGTTTGGTATATCGATATAGTACACCATTCAAAATATACCATAAACGGCACAATGTACCAGATTGTCGGCCAAAGCAACTCAGACCCATAGTAAATTGGCGTTTTTGCCCATACAAAAGTATTTCTTTAATAACTTCCACAATTTTTATCTGATCGCAACCAAATTTTCAGGAATCATAACTACTACATTAATTATTGTATATACCAAAATTCGTAACTCTAGCTAACTCAATTTTTTTGATTTGCGGGGGCGGAAGTGGGCGTGGCAAAAATTTGAAACAAACTCGATCTGCGTGCAAACATAACAAATGCTGTCGAAAAAAAATTATAGCTCTATCTCTTATAGTCTCTGAGATCTAGGTGTTCATATCGTCTCGGATGTTGACGCTGATCAAGAATATATATACTTTATAGGGTCGGAGATGCCTCCTTCTACCTTTTACATACATTTCCTGCCGGCACAAAGTTATAATACCCTTCTACCCTATGGGTAGCGGGTATAAAAACGCCTACAGCAATCGGGTTTTAGTTGCTTTGGCTCACAATCTGGTATATTTAGTACTCTGTGGTATATTTTTAATATTGTACTATGTCAATATACCAACTAAAGTCGTTGTTATATTCTTTGGCATAATATTAGTATTTTGGTATATTAATTTGGTATATTCAGTACTATGTGGTATATTTTTAATATTGTACTATATCAATATACCAAACAAAATCATTGGTATATATTTTAGTATTTCTAGATATATATATTAATTTGGTGTAATTTATTATTTTTGGTATATTAATTTGGTATATTTTAAAATTGTGCTCTTATTCATTATGCATATCGAGTATCTCTTAGTCGAGCACATTCGACTGCACCTCTCTTTCTTGTTCTCTTTTGGTCTTGTCTTATTAACCTAAAAATTCTACATTGATTATAATAAAATGCAGAGCAAGTTGCTGCTCAAGAATTACGTAATGCACAGCTACTGAATAATTTATTTTGCATTTTTGCACATAAGATGAACGAACCACAAGAAAAGCCAAACAGGAAATGAGCAAAACGCTGAAATGCTCGTAGTTCAATAGAATTTGCTCTCAATTTGCTGAGAGCACACACACACACAGAAATACCGATGCACAGATGACTGGGATCCTGTGCAAGGACGTCATGTTGGTTGCTAATTGAAAATAATTGTAACTAACGATACAGAAAGGGAGAAAGAGCAAAAGTGGGTAGAGAAAGAAAAACAAGCAGTAAAGCAAATGCGCTTCACCTGAAAAACTTAATGAAAAATCAAACCAAGTTTCTCTCTGGGGGTGCTTGGCAGCTAAGAAGGGAAGGAGCAGAGAAACGCTTGAACAAGCTTGGGAGGGCTTCAACAAGCTGTCAGAAGCCAAAAGGTGCTAAAGGAAGCTGCAATTGTTGGGGCAGGGCAAGCGTTGGCTCATGTTGTGCCACGACAGCTGGCAACGTGCAACGCATGTCAGAGAAGCAGCCAAGCGGAAGTGCTTAACAGCAACACTCAAACATCCGCACACATACACACACTCAAGCACACACACCAAAGATGCACACACAAATACATACATCTATAAGTAAGCATAAGAACTGAAAAATAAAACAAGAACTTGCCAAAAAAAAAAATCATAAGGAAGAAATAAAGAAGTTCTCTTAGACGACGAAGCTGAAATACGCTTACAATTATTTAGTTTATAATTTTAACAAGTTAGGAAGCTATGAGAAAGCTGTGAGATACCCACTACCCATTAAAAAATAAAATATGCTATAAACTTACCAAAAATATTTCGCAAAAATACTAAAATATACTGATAGCTAGATTTGGAATATCGATATAGTATTACATCCTAAACTTAGACGGTTGCAAAAGGCGTTTTTTTCATACAAAAATAATGCTATAATTTTTTTTTCACTAGACTAATACAAAAATATTGTTGTATTGTAAAAAATAAAAATAAGTGAAAAGTGAATTGATTAATTTTTGTCTACATTACAAAACAAGAATTTAAAAAAAAAAATAAAATCATTCGAATTTTATAATGATAACTTAGCATCTGACAGTGTTAAATATACACGTTAAATTAAAAATAATGCCTACAAAGATTCATGTTTAAATATATATAAAACTCTATTCACAGCACTTTAAAATTAAAAGCATTTCTTTGAATCTTACAATTTAAAATCGGATAACAATCAATATAATAAAGTTTGCACTAAAATAAAATTCCCATAATTATGCATGATTAATTTTAGTTAAAATTCACAATATACAATCTTTAAGACTTACTTTCTCAGACCCTGAAAAGTTCATTCTTAACTTCTTAACTTTTTTATACATTCCGTAAGTGTATGCAAGAACTTGGCCAGAAACTTTTCTGCAGTTTGTTTGGCCAAACTCTCTTGGCTAAATAATCTTTTGTATAAATACACACAGCAAATACTTAGTCAGGTATGTGATATGTGTAACTAACATATACATATGTATGTATTTAGGTATATTCCAGTCTCTATGCGGTAGTTGGTTGCACTTGTGGTTGCTGTTGATGTGCCTGAAAGCCGAGTTAATTCTTGGCAATAATTTATCGAGTGCATTTATAATTGATGCTCTGTAGCTTGCCACTGCAACACAAATACTGCTGCTCTTTCTCACATAAGAAAACGTTGTAAATTTTCAATTACCTTTTCGACATCTGAGAATTTATAGTGCACATCAAAAGCTGGTTAGTTGCCCTTTAATAATGAGTTTGTTACTTGGAGTACTTGACCTCCAGTGTGAACCATTAGTAACTGTTAACACAATGAGAAAAATTGTTCAAAATTATTGGGTCATCAAGTAAAAAGTATCGAAAAATATTTAATAAATATTTAAAGAAGGGAATTCTAAAATTTGAAGAAACGATGACAAAATTCTTAAATTTGATATCTTTTCGAGCTTAAAAGAAGATTAACTTCAAACGATGATTGAAGAACACAATATTGTTTTAAGATTTTTCAACCTAAAAATCTTATTTCAAGGTTTTTTGTAAGATCTAAAAGTTCCTAAATAAAGATTCTATTTGGAATATACTTTTCAATTTACATGTTTTTCTTTATGTATAATATTATTTGTAATATACATTTTAGGTGAACATTAAAAGTTTTCCTTTAAACATATTTTTTGCAGTGTTTAATTAAATTTCACTTTATGCTTTTCAATTCTACTATTTACGAATTATCAAATCAATTTTGTACGAAAAAAGAACTGGCTGCAGAAGCAACTCATACACCAAAATGTTCATTGCTATCGAATAATAATTTGTTCACGATTTTTTTTTTAATCTTCCATAAATTTGGCCAAGACATCTTCACAGTCTTGGCCAAATTTATGCATTTGAGCGGCCAAGCTTATCGTTAACCAAAAGTGGAATTAACTTTACCACTTGGTTAGAAGAAAGTCAACCAAATAAACGCCAAGCAATTTGTCATGGCTCATAACTTTCGCGTTAGCAGTGTTTTAACTCGTTGGGAAAGCCCCACCAAAGTTTCCCCATCTCTGTAAAGAAAATCCAAAAAATGGACAAAAAAATCCCCCATTTAACGCGAGTGTCATTTGCTAAAAATACGAAAATAAACCTCGGGCTACAAATACAAAAAAAAATAAAGAACGAAAATTACGAGTAGAAAAAAAGAATCAAAAAATCTAATTAAAAATTTCTGCAGTCAACCCCGAAAGTGTTGTGATATCTGGCGATGCCACAACTCGCTCGCAGCGACAAACAAAAAAGCAATTACACTGCCTCAAACTGTTGCAACTTCCTGCAAGGACAACAGAGGCGCTAAACTTGGGGCCCAATATTAGCAGACGTCGCTCCTCTTTTCACTCTCTCTCTCTCGCTCTCTCTCGCTCTCTTCATGGATGCTTCTCGCATGCCACAAGCCACAGAGCGGCCCAGTGAAGCGAAACTCAAACTCAACTCTGACTCCGACTCGGTGACCAGTTGCCCAGTTGCTTCCCAATTGGACCGCCTGTGGTTGTACTCGACATAACAGGCTGCCAGGATATCCTACTGGTTGCTGCCCCAACAGCTGCACCAAGCTCTATTCAACTCTCTTTGTCGCTGCCTCTGTCTCTTGTCTTTGTGTTAAATACGCGAATGTCCTTCCTAATCTCATTTGGCGATGTTATCCTGCCCGCCAAGCAGACAACAACAACATCAGCATCAACCATGAAGCAGCACTTGGAGCAGGGGGCAGCATCAGTGGAGCAACAACTGTTCGCCTGGGGGCGCACAAAAAAAGAGTTTTTATTATATGCATGCATCCCTGTGGCATGCCTTACCCTCCTCCCCTCACAATGCATTGCGGGGGAAAACAAGGCAACTCCATTTTTGTTTAAACTTTTTACATATTGTTATTTCGCATACCCTGTATTTTTTTGTTATCGAAGTACGGAATGTTGTCCAACGAAAGTATATGAAATATTTAATTAACTTGTCAAAGGGAACACAACCAAATTTAATTAAATTCATAAAGAAGTAATTTTAGTTTTTTCTGAGTATTTACTTGTCAAAGGGAACACAACCAAATTTTTAACATAAAGAAGTAATTTTTTTCTGAGTTTTTTTTTTTTTTGTAGCAATTTGAGCAATACGAACTTGGCTAAGAAAAAATAGAGTAACAATTTTACAAAGTATAAAAAGTGTACAAATTATAAAAACCAATAAATAATTATTTTATTGCTAAGAAAGTGAAATTTGAAATGTTGTAATTTTATATAAATTTTAAATTCTATTAAACTCAAGCAAAGATTTAATTGAAATTAAGACTTGCATTAATAATATGCTCAATAGTGGATATTGAACTGGAATTGTGAATAAAGAAGGTAAGTATTCTTATAGGTATGTATGAAGAGTAAGAAAAGAAGGCAGATATATAATATTTACAAAAATAATTTGAAATAAATACATTTTTTAAAATCGAAAATTATATTATCAATTTAAATATATTTTTAAAGCTTTACAAATTTGAAGAATATGTAAAATTTAAATACAAAACAGTTTTGAATAAATTGTTTTAAAAGTTATATGACACCCAAGACAATTTTTTCTGTAGCACATTTGGTATAATATTGCTTAAGAAATTACATCGAACTCAAGACAATATTTCTATAAGTCATATGTGTACTTACAGGGTATGGTGTTAGTCAACCCCAAAGAATCCACTTCACTTTAGCTAGTTATTATAGTTGAGTTCGCATGTCGTTGTGTTGTTGTTGTTGATGTTAATGTTGTTGTTTTTTTGTTGTTGTTGTTGGTCAGGCACGGGGGGACGGATTTGGTGGACGTTGCTACGCGTCTGCTTTTGGTTTTGGTTCTGGTTCTCGTTCAGCCGCAGTTGCCGCTTGCAACACAGCCAAACGCATGAAAGAACCGTTAGCTGTTGCCAAGTAAAAGGATAGCTCCATGTTACACACATACACACACACACACACACTCACGTGAACACGTTTCCACAAAGCGCTCAAAAAAGTGAGCTCCTCTTCTATTTTGTTTTATTTTTGCGAAACTCTCTGAAAAAAGTGAAGGGAAAAAAAAGAGAGAAAAAAGTTTAACACCCGCGGTGACCAAAAGTAATACTCCCTTTCAAAGGGAGAAAGGGTGTCCGTGTGTGAGTGGGATTGCGTATGTGTGTGTGTGTGTGTACGAGTGAATTTTCGGCTGTTATTATTGCGTTTTTATGCATGCGCGCATATTGTGAATGTCCTTGGCCATGATGGCGACTGGCGACTGGTAACACGACATGATATATGGCCTTAAAGCGGGCCAAAACCTTTTACGTAGGCAAAAGGGGGGAAGATGAAGAGAAGGGCTTATGCTGCTGCTTGTTGGTTAAGGGTGCGAAAGTGTAACTGGGATTTTGGCGGTCTTACGACGCCGAAAATGTGTTAAAAGTTTTTAAATATTTTCCAACTATTCGCTGTGAGTTATGACCGGCAGTTGAGCCTTTATTCACCATGCATATGAACCGGAAGGAAGTCTATTTAACAGTTGAGAAATAGTTAAAAATACATAAAAGAGGGGAAAATACTTCGTAATAAACTGCGAATATTAACACTTGAAATACTAAAGAATGGAGTTTTGTGTGCACTTGAACAGAGTATAAAGATTATATATTGATTTGTTTTGTATTACATTTCATAACAGATCTGTGTATAAATAATATGAGAATTTGATAAAGATAGGTAACTCAATAGTTTAATAGTTTCTGGATAGAGCGAACTAATTATTGTAAATATTGTAATATAGTGTAAGTAATACTTTATAAAGGTACAAATTTAAAGTACGATATATAAAAACTTGGGTGTTTTCTATGTAGAAATGTTCACTATATTTATCATTCGAGTAGTGCGTTTCATTTTAGGGGTTTTTTAGTACATTTTTCACTTGACCACAAAAATATTTACAGAGTATTTACTAGTCGACTATTTTCTATAGATTTCAGCTTAGTGCTGAACAGTATAATAATGCAATTAATACAACTCTATTAACGAAAGTTGTCTTTCAATAATACCAGGGTAGAATCTAGTCAGTCATAATTGGCCCTGATTCTCTCGCACCTTGTAAAAATCCACTCAAATCAATAATAACAATACAAATACAAGCAATTAGGCGCCTCTGCTTTAGAAGGAGACGACGGATCATCGAGGGATGAAAGAATGGAGAGGGGGGTCAGTATTGGTGGGGCAACAGCTACAGCGACAACGACAGTTAAAGCAAACATTTACCAACTCATAAATTGAGGCAAATTACGCATATGAACAACAACACATTGCATGTCAATATTTGCATAGGCAATGTGTCGATAGCTAAGAGGGGAAGGGGGCAACTAGTAGTGCGAAGCATAACCGAAAAAAAATAACAAAACTAAAATCAGGTATTGCTTAGCCCCAACTCCCATTGTCTAGTCTCCTCTTGCAAAGCATGTGGTCAATCGTCTCACTCGCTTGCACTCACACACACGCACTCACACATTCACGCACTCTCACGCTCTCCTTTTCGACGCATTCGCCTGCTCAACACTTGACATGTGCTGCGCTCAGGCTGTCTCGCTCGCACGCACGCTGACGTCTGCGGACAGCAAACACAAATTGAGAGCGTGGCTTATTAAGTCAAACGGATTACGCACGTTTTTGTTGCTGTTGTTGTTGCTGTCGATGGCGATGGTGATGTTGTGGTTGTTGTTGCTGTCATGATTGCGTCGTTGTTGCCGTTGTTGTTGAGTCTATCGATTCACATTTGGTTGGCGGTTCTGTTTGCCTCTGGCTTTCGTCCAATGCCTGATTCGATGTCTAAATAAACTTGCCGACGACGATGACAAACAACAACAAGAATAACAACCAAAACGCAAACAGACGCAACGCTTGGATCTAATCATATTTGTTGTGTTATTGCTGTTGCTGTTGATCTGACACCTCTTCGGCCATATGGATGGATTCTTGCCTTATCAGTTACCTGTTGTTGTTGTTGCCGTTGTTACCTGTTGGCTATGATTAACTTAGCTGGGCAAACTCATGGCTTTCTGCTTTACCTGCAGTTCAACACGAATACACGGCATGCATCAATTTGTTTATATTTGTATTTGTATCGATAACACTCTGACGATTGACTTCGTTTCCCGCTTCTTATCAGTTCTCTCATTCTCTCTCTCTCTATGTCTCTCTACTGCTGCCCTTTTATCTGGCACAGGTAATTGTCCCGAAAATAAAAAACAAGTGTCGCGTTGTGGCCTACAAAATGCAAACGTTAACATTTCTTGTCATCGCACACGATTCACGATCAATTTCCAAATTTCAACGAATTTCGGTTTACAACAATAACAATGCATCAAACGCTGCAGTAGCAGCAACAACAAATTTATGTTAAGATTCTTGGCGCGCGCAACAAATTCGGTTGCAGCGCACACAACGCAATCGAACATGTTCGAGCGGCGGCACAACTCAACATGTCAATGTTAACAGCTCGCGGTCTAGTTGAGTTCCAACATTCGGTACATTTGTACCAAGCATTTGTACATTATGTTTGTTGCAGTGTTGCCAGGTATTGAGCTCGCAAATAGGCTAGATTTTGGGTAAAAATAGGCTAGAATAGGCTAAAATTCAGAAAAATATGCTGAAAAATGAGCTATATATTAAAATCCAATAATATCGCCAAATTAAAGTAATTTTCATGTTTTTATTATATTAAACACGTTAACAAACTTTCAATATCGTCGTTCTCCCCGTCATTCAAATATTTGTCTTTGTTTTTAATTTGGGCAAGATACTTTTGTGGCAACGAATAGGTATGACAGCATTCATTGTGTCTTCGTAACCCATATCTGTAACATTGAAATATATTATTATTAAAATATAAATAAGTTTGACACAATTTAAAAACAAACCTTATGCTCAATATTACATTCAAGCTTTTTAATGCCATTTTATTGGGCAATTTTGACTTCAATATGTTCATTTGGCTGAACACTCGTTCCACCTCTGCATTGGACCATGGCAGGGAAAACAACTGGATGGCAAATAATGCAAGCGCCTTAAAGGGGTTGTTGTTTTCTGCGTCTCTATACGCTAGCACCTCTGCCCAAAATTGCATCGATTCTTCTGTTTTTTCCCATTTTATCAGGTGAATTTTGTCCAATTGAGATTTTAATTTACCGATATCAGTTATTTTAAAATATTCAAAAATATTTATGAAATCAAATATATTTTTGTGGGGTCGCAGTATATTATCTACTGCAAACATATTGACCTTCTTTAAAATATTGAAGTTGTCAGGAAGTCTAAAATGGAAAAGTGTATTATAAATATAGTGATAATCTAATCAACTGCAGCTTATTCGTACCTTTCACGGAGTTGCATTATTAATCGTTTCACAAAATTAACGCAAACCTGCCTTATTTCCGGTTCTTGCTCTTCATCACATAACATAATGCGATAACATATCGCACCATCCAAAAAGTCTATCGATCAGAAAGCACGATCATATGAATTAAGTTCACGTAAGAATCGGCAAAAAAGAACCAGCAAAACATTGAACACCAAAATTAAAATTTTTCGTTGGTCACAAATACATTAAAAAATATGCTAAATTATTTTTAAAAATAGGCTAGATTTATGGCTATAGGCTATTTACAAATTTTATAGGCTAGATCATTTAAAAATAGGCTAGATCTAGCCTGAAATAGGCTAAAATGGCAACACTGGTTTGTTGGGATATTCGGCACTCTTAATAGTAAGAAAACGTACACTAAATATTCATTATAATAATTTTCTATAATATTAGACTTTAGTAACTTACTGCTTATACATACATATCTATTCTTGATTATCTGAATGTGATAGATTATCAGAGCTTTCGATGGTCACTCTATATGATAACTTAATAAATATCCATAACAAATTATTCTAATTACGCAATTGTTCATTTGTTCATTATTCAAATGTTATCTATAAATCAACTACTTATCAAACATTTGAAAATTGACGCCTTGCCACCTCTCCACTACAACGTTTGTAGTTTGTTGCTTCATTTACATCTCACGTCAATTGGCGTTTGATTAATTAAGTGTTTGCTTATCATTATCTGAGTTGCAGCACTTCTAAAACACAACTATTAACAGTGATAAGAAAATTTGAATTCAACGAATTGTTCGTTGTGCTGTTATGTGTTGCTTCGTCAAGTTGTTCGTTCGTCAACGGTTGCGGTTGTAAGCGAACATGCATGCGCCTGTTAAACTTAACAGCGTGCATTTTGCGTGGCGGCATGCAGCCAACTTAACAGCTGCTTAACAGTTTAGTCTACGACGAACCTTTACAGCGAGCGGACGTGTTGCAGGCGAATAGCGGACGAATTTGTTTCAGTGACGAAATTCAACGGAAATTTAAAGGCGCGTGTTTACCAAGAAAATTGCGTGCAAAAGAATTTGAGTGTTCAAAGAAAATAAGAAAAGAAAAGCAAAAGCAACTGTTAAAAATGCGTAATCAACGCTGAATTTTCTGAGTGCAAATTAACAGTTGACAGTCAGTGCAAAAAGTGTCAGTGTGTGTGTGCTATCCCAATTGGCAAAACAATATTAATAACTAAATAAAATGGAGGACGAACTACGTTGTCCCACCTGCAAGCAGCTGTATGCGAATCCCGTGCTCTTGCCCTGCTTCCACGCCCTCTGCCTGGGCTGTGCTCTCGACATACAAACACCCTACACACCCGGAGGTCCAGCTGGTACCGCCAATGGAGGCGTGGCACCCGGAGGAGTCTCCGCTGTGAATGGACAGCAGGGCACAGGAGTAGGAGGAGGACCAGGGGGAGCAGCTGGCGGAGGAGCTCCAGGCACACGACATAGTTCACACAGCTCGGCGGCGAGCACCGCAAGCTCGGCCACCGGAAGCGAGAGCGTCACCTCGGATCAGGATCAATCCGATAAAGTGAGCATCTTCAGTGAGGCGGACTCGGGAGTCGTTTGCTGCTCCAACACATCGCGTCCCGTGTCGTATGCGGGCACCGGGCAGTTGCAGGGACTGTTGCAAGGTTCGGTGGTGGCGCCACCGGGTGCGGCATATTGTTTGACGTGTCCGCTGTGCCGGAAACTCGTCTTCTTCGACGATGGCGGCGTACGCAATTTGCCCACATACCGCGCCATGGAGGCGATCGTGGATCGTTTCTGTGCCCGCGAAGCTTTGCGCTGCCAAATGTGCGAAACGGATCCCAAGGTCGCCTCCCTCATCTGCGAGCAGTGCGAGATCCGCTATTGCGATCAGTGTCGCGAACTCTGTCACCCAGCTCGTGGTCCGCTGGCCAAGCACACGCTTGTGAAGCCACGTGGCGCTGCCCAGGCTCGGGAATCGGTGTGCGGGGAGCACGAGGAAACCCTCTCTCAATATTGTCTCAACTGCAAGATGCCAGCCTGTGGCCAGTGCATCGGGGAGCAGCGACACCAGACCCACGATGTTCAGTCCATCAACGTCACTTGCAAGGCACAAAAGGTGAGTAACCGACATTCTCTCTATGGTATAAAGGGGAATTTCTTTAGTATCACTTTGCTGTTATCAAATGTCTAGGGTTTGGGTTTTCTAAAGAATACTTTTGCCATGAATATGTGTAAAACGAGTGCAGTCGTGAATTGAGAATGTTTATCATGTTTATATTACGTAGAAACAATTTTCATTCAAGATTTACAAATCTTGAATTTGGCTACAATTTAGGATTTTAAATTCCGACTTTGTTTCTTGAATTTAATGCTTTTTCCCATTGTGGTATAATGTATAACTTATCTAAGCTTTGGGTTCTCTAAAGAATACTTTTGCCATGAATATGTGTAAAACGAGTGCACTCTTGAATTGAGAATGTTTATCATCTTTCTATTAAATAAAAAAACAATATTGATTTAAGATTTAAAAATCTGAAAATTGAGATTTTATATTCTGCTTTCCGTCTTGATGCATTTTTCCCATTGAGGCATAATGTATATATTGTATATATTGCATTTACATTATAACTTATCTAAGCTTTGGATTCTCTAAAGAACACTTTGGCCATAAATATATTGTATAACGAATATAGTCTTGAATTGAGAATGAGGTATAAACAATTTCGATTTACATATTTAGAAAGTAGGTTTCAATTCAGGAGTTTACATTTCCGTTTCGGTCTTAAATTTAATTAATTTAAAGCGTTTTTCCCACAAAGGGGAATTCCTTTAGTATAGATTATCATTTGCCTAAGTCTTATACTCTAAAGTATACCTTTGCATATCTGAATAAAATAATACGATTACAATAAAATAATACGATTACAATCAGGAATTATGATTTTAGAATTTAGTATTTCTTAACACTTATTTACAATTTGTTATTATTAGCTATTCCATTTGCTTTTGATTGCTTTTCGTTTGGTTCAAATCTTAGTTCATTTATGAACTAAGCTAACTTTTATTTCTCTATGTGCACCTAGGGGAATTTCTTTGATATCAATTTGCAGTTATCACATGTCTAGAGACACTCGAAATTGTTGCTTATCTCTAATAAATTTTGTAAATATTTACATGCTATTTGAACTAAGCATTTATAGTTATATTACAACTAGAAATTTAATTGTTGCTCACCGGGAATTGTATAATGAATTGTCCTTTAGTAGATAGACTTTGACATTAATTGGGACTTGTTATTAAGACTTTGATTTTATAGATTACAAGAAAATTATTCTTTAAGAAGTGTGCCAATATGAAAAGCAAAAAATCAACAAATTTTGAACAAATATCCCACTTCAATAAAAATAAAAATTGTGTTGAATTAGTAATTGGTTATTAAATAGTAATATACTATTAAGTATGGTATTATTTGATTTAATATTTTATGGAAAGGAATTATAATATTTTTTTAGAATTGAATATTTACATAAAAACTTAGCAACTGTTGGCAACGACAGAGTTCACTGTACGTTGAAGTATTTGTTTATTATTTATTTGTGTAAATTCCTAGAAAGAACTACATATTGAATTTCAATGCAAAGTGCCTTTAAAGGAATCATGAAATTCTAGTAGCAAATAAATCATTTACTTTTGCATATATTAAGCGGAGTAGGAAGTAGGCGTGAAATGGAACTTAGCAGAAAACACCTTCATATGTCATAGTCGAGGAAGATTATTAGAATGCTCAGAGATACTTATTAAAGATACACACCTAAGACAGTAAAGAGTGCTCTCTCTCATATCTGTTGGCCAAATAAATGTAAAACATAGCAGGGGAGGCAACCTCATCCTGACCACATCCTGACTAACATCCTTCATCTTCCTTTCCAGTTCCTATTTGTTGTTATTGTTGTTGTTGTTGTTCTCCTCTTTTTTGCTGCTTGTCTACCACGAAAATTTATGGCCCTTCGTTTTGTCCGTCTGCGCGTCGCGCACATTTTTCATGCAAAATTGTTTTTCCTTAAGCATTTTTCAACCCTGCCTCCCTCCCACTCAGGTTGGGTTTTCCTTCTATGTAGTATAACTCTCCTCTATCTAGTCTAGTCTCGGCTTTAGCTTGTTTGTTTGTTTGTTTGTTGGGTTGCCAAGTGTCGCAATCTAAAAACTTTGGCACGCTAATTTAGCGATAAGTTTTTTGAGTTGGGTTTTGAGTTTGGGTCTTCGACTGCGTCTTTTTCTTGGGCGTGAACTCGATCTTAAAGTTAGTTGGAATTTAATTTCGAAAAGCTTAAGCACACCTGACTGCGATGCGAAATTAACAAATTCCATTCTCGAATCAAGCTGAAATGTCAACGCCAAACACACAAATTTTAATATGGCGCAAGGACTCAAGTGTCGAAACAGGACAGCACAAGACAGCAAAAGGACATGCCGAGTGCAAAAAGTGACAAATTGCAGCGCGCCTCGCAAAACAAAGAACAGAATAGCGCAAAACTCAAATGACGACGAGACAGGTCAAGAGGGAAACAGGTAGAGAAAAGAGTAGACAAAAAGGAAAACAGAAGCGAGAGACAAAATGAGAGCGGGAGCTATGAATAGAAAATGCTGCTATAGAAATGAAAAGCGTCAAATAATTCACAGCTTCTTGACTACAGTAAAGGTTGCCTATACAAAAAAACAACAAACTATGGAGTTGTCACTGTAAACAAATTACATTCTTTCACTTTTCCTGAACAACAAAAAAAAAAAGGAACTTAAGCTCAAGCAAAAGATTGAATGATTTTAAATAATGGAGAAATAGAGCGAATTAAGTGTTAAAGGTTGTACATTTAAGGATTTGTTTTTTTTTTTTAAATTTGTATGGAGTTGTATTGAAAGACAAAGTTGTCATAAAGTCAAGTAGTCTATCTGTAATTAATTTGTACTTTATCAATTTAAAACACTTGGTTAAGAATTTAGAAATACTTGTTTAAAAAGGTACAACAAATAAATAGAACAGTCTATTATAATATTTTATGGAATATTGAAAACGAAAATTCAAATTTTTAAATACTTTTTGAAAAAGGTACAAAAAATTAAAAAAATAATCTATTTTATTATTTTAGGGAAACAACAAATAAATATTTAGAAATACTTCTTGAAAAAGGCACAACAAATAAAGAGATTAGTCTAAAAAAAAAACTATAAATTTAGAAATACATTTAAAAAAACAGAAAAAAAAACAAAATATAAATAAATTATTATATTAAAATATTTTATAGAATATTTTAAACAAAACTTAAAATTTTGAAATACATTTTGAAGAGCGGTACAAAAAATAACTAGATTAGTCTTTTATAATATTTTACAGAATATTCAAAACAATACCTAAAATTTAGAACAACTTTTTGAAAAAGGTAAAAAAAAATGAATAAATCAGCTTATCACATTATTTTAGGGAATATTTAAAATACATTTCGTAGCCATTTTCATTGCAAAGAATTTTGTGATAAATCAACTTTAAGAAGGATAATATTAAAAGTATATTTTACATATACACTTAACAATTAGAAATTGTATTAAATTTTCCTCCATATTTAATAAGCACTTTTTAATTATTCAGCATAGTTTGTCAATTATATTTTTGTGCTTAAACTATAATCTACAAATTAGGTAGAAACAAAAATTGTGACAAATGAGCTAAGAACATATTTATTTAACTTGACAATTAATTGAAGAAGATAAAAAATTGCCAAGTAATTATAGATAACGATATAAAGCTATACTTGGGAAATGATAAATGAACAATTGATATTGGTAATTAGTAGACTTTTTTAAAATAAAAGCAAATAAATTAATCTTTGGTCTTCACTAAATTTAATTTCTTTTACAAGTAGTTCAGTTTATTTTTAAAACATTCGCCTATAGCGTCATAGCGTATAAATAGAAACTTATTGAGGCACTTCATGATTGCCTATCAAACTGATAGGCAAGGCACAAGTATCAGATATCAACGATATAATGAGTACTTTGAGGGTGATTAGATGTAGTTGAATGTTGTGTGCAGCAGATGAGCTGCAGATTATTAAATCGAGGTAAGGCACTTCCTGTTGTAAATGTGAGTTTGTGACTCAGAGAGCAGCTGAGCGAGCGATGCAGGATTTCATTCTTTTGGTGTCAGAGATACAAAAGTCAGATTTCAGTTTGGAACAATGGACAACAAGCAGAAATCCGTTGTCGGATAGGGGGGAAGGCAGCTGACTCAAAAAGGCGGCAAAAGGCAGCTGACGAAAATCAAAACGAACGAAAAAAAAAGTGGGTAGAACTCCAGGTTGAGGTTGAATGATGACACACGCAATGGCAACAGCGCATTCCTCAATCAACATTTAGGCCAGGCCCGCAGACAGCCGAAAAGTGACAACGAAAGTGTTGATAAGATAAGCCTAGTCAGAGGAGAGAGAGAGGAAGAGGAGGAAGGCACGAGCTGAATCAGAGCCACACCAAAACTCATTAAACTGCACTCTCTCTCTCTCTCTCTTTCGGTCTTTCTCTATCATTTGTTTTTGCACACAATTCTGTTGCCTTGTGACATTTTTCACACCTTTGCTACCTGTATTGGGCACACACAGGTAACTAAAAAGAGAGTGAGGGGAATGCAATATCGTTGTGTCTTTAGCCCTGTCATCGCGTACTTTCCCACTATAGTACTTGTTTCACTCACATTTCCAGCGAACATCGAATCATTAATTTGCAGTTTATTATGCATCCTGGCTATATCCTTGTATAAGGATAAACATATTGCTGTTCTCATTGCTGTGCTGAATTTATGACGCCATCAAAGTGCATCATGTTTCCTCTCGCTCTCTCTCTGTGTCTATATGTTTTAGTCACCACCACCACAATGTGCCACATCGTGCCCCGCATCTGTGCCACACACATTCCCACCCCCCTTTGTCCCCTGTGTGGCTGCCGCATGATTGCACTGAATTTGTTCCATTTAACATGGTCGCATTTTCTCTCCTTCGACGTTTTTTTTGCTGCTTCTTCATCCATTTATCCATGTGCAACCGTGGGGCAATGTTCATGTTGCCATTTCTAACAATAAAATAGTTTTTGATACGTATCCAGACACACACATACATATATACACATTATATATTTTCAGCTCGTTTGCTGCTATTGATTCATGTATTTGAAATTCAACTTTATATTTTAACTAAAGACTTAGCTTTGTCTTTAAATGGAAATGTTATTGATTGGTTTTGTTTTGTATTTGCTTTTTTATTGTGGTATATCATAATGTTATCTATTATAAGCCTTTTAATACATCTAGTTAACTGTTATGTTTAACTACATTTATTTTCAAATGTCTTTCTTTTTTATCACACTTAATTGAACTACATCTTCTATAGCTATTAAATTAATTGGAAGCACTTAAGATATCAATCTCGACTGCGAGAAACGGACTTATGATTGTCCAATTTAAGTGCTTTAAGATCATGGAATTCCTTGTGAAATTTTATTTTTCATGATAATGAAAATTTAATAAATTAAATATAAATATAACATCAACTTAATGTTTCGTTTAAGAGTGTTAATTATGAAATTAGAAACTATTTCTTTTGATTCGTTTAATATAATATTTCGTTTAAGGGCTTTAAAATTCTTATAGATTCGTTAAGAAAAGATGAACTATTTACTTCTGGTTGATTGATAATAAATTGTATATATTTTAATTATTTATTTATTACATATAATTTATGAAATTAGAAACTATTTGGTTTAATTGGTTTTTTTTTCATCATACTTATAGATATTTTACAAAATGATTAACTATTTAGTTTTTGAAGTTTTTCTCTTTTTTTTGTATTTATGTGTATTGAAATAGTTATGGAGTTCTTATAGATTGATATGCTATTTGTTGTATTACGTTGTATTTTTGAATAAACATGAATGTAATATAATAGAAAGAGCTTTAAAGAGATGTTAGATTCCTTCAGAAATGTTACATTATTTCATATTTTTCATCTTATGTTTCGCTTAAGTCTTTCCAAGTATTTATATTTCTTATAAGATGAGAAACATTTTTTCTTGCATGAAATATCAAGTTTTTTTTTTTTTACTATCTTAAAATATTTTTGGTTAACTTATCATATGATAAATTATTTTTCCATCCTATTTCTTACATTATACACTATTATAATGCAAATTAATATATTTCTTTTACACAATTGTTTTATTCCTGTCGCCATTGACTTTGTTAGAATTATTGGGAGTTATCTTTTTTGTTTTAACTCTTTTAAAATATTTATCGTTATCTTATGAATCTTATCTTATCTTCCATCGTATTTCTTAATACAAATTCAAAAATGTTTTTAATACAACCGTTTTATTCCTGTTGCCATTGATGCGACTTTGTTAGAATTATGCGGAATCTTGGCTTTTACTGCCAACGTTCTCTTTTACTGTTATGGCTCTGTTAAGGTTAACAAAAACCCTGCCAGCATATGCTGCATGCGGACATTATGTCATGGGTTTATCAATTACCATTACCTTATCTGGGCACATCTCTCTCCGAGTCGAGTAATGCGTGCCAATTAAAATGTTTACGAGCATGCATCACTGTCATACCGAAAACACACACACACTAGCCAAACTAAACTGGCCAAGCACGAGACTCCAGGGAATAAAATGTGAGTCCCTGAGCTTGTGGCAAATGCTCCAAAGGGGCATGACTTTATCCAGTTTGGAGGAGAGTCGAGTCGAGTAGGTAATGCATATGTCGGAATATTCTTTGGCAGCATAAACTGCCACTTAGCCGCTGCCTTTTGTGGCAAGTACTTTCATTTTTTTGTGTAGGGCAAGGGGAAAGCATTTCACTCTAAAGCAAATAGAAAAAACTAAATAGTATAAGTTTTGTTTGCCGTGAAAAATGACTGCAAATTATGCACCTGGGAAAAGTGGCTAGAACAATGAAATGCCTGCTAAATTATAGCGCATGTTTTGTTGGGGCTGGGCTCCAAGTTTAGTTTATTATTATTTGTGACAAAATAATTTCAGCACACAAAAACCAAAAGGCAAATGCCGAGCAATTTTATTTGAATTAAGCAAGGCAAACACACACACACACAGGAATTTTCGCCCCCTCATCAAGGAGTTTATTCTTACCTGACTGCCAAATGGCAAATGTTGTTTTTATTTTTGTGTGTTTGTGTGTTTGACAGCATTTGAAAAGGGATTTTCATTGTGACGTAACTTTTGTTACTTGCTTTTTGTTTAATTTACGTTTTTATTGCGCTGCGCAGTTGACATACCCTGTTGTGAGTTTTGATAAGGGTATGCTCATAGTGTGGGTGCTGTCACGAAACTTGGCTCGTAGTCCCAAAAGACAAATCGAAAACTCTGACAGCAACTCAATTATTTAAAATATGAATATTATAGTTGACATCAAATTGAAATATCATCTTCAATGTTTTATATAGAAATTTATTATTTTTTCTATGTAAGGAAATCATTTTTAATGTAACACAAGAATTGAAATAAAAATATTTACTGTGTTGTATTAAGTATTCATCAACTTTGTAATACTAATAATATTGAGTTATATTTGACATCAGTTTGAAATATAGCCTTTAATGTCTTGTATGGAATATTTGTATTCTTTCTTTTATTGAAATACCATTTTCTATATTTTATATAGAAATTTATTATTCTTTCTATGTAAGGAAATAATTTTTTATTAACCATAAGAATTTAATTAAATATAATTATGTTTTATTCAGTTTTTTTTTCAACTTACTTCGACGAATAACATAGAGTGTCTTCTATAAAATTATATTATTATTTCTTAAGCTACTTTAGCGTATCTAAGATGCATTTTTCATTGAATGATCTAATTTCATATAAAGCAAATGTTTATTTCATTCATAAACATAATATAGAGAGTATCTTTTACTGTAAACTTAATTCTAGGGCGCCTGTTTGGCTTGACTTTTCACCCTAAAGACTATCTAAGATGCATTTTTCATTTAATGACATAGTTTCATTTAAAGCAATTATTTATTTCAGGTAGTTTTCTAACATCATAAATCTAATATAGAGAATATCTTTTACTCTAAGCTTAATTCTAGGGCATCTGCTTGTCCATCATTTATGTCTTTTCACCCATTCTTTTGGGGTTTTTGCTGATCCACCAATGCTCATTGGCACACCACACGCTCACACATCCTCAAGCGCTCTATAACTCTATTTCTATCTTTCTTTGCCTTCCACACTCTATCTCTTCTCTTTCTTTCATACATTTCCTATTCCACTTTTTTTGTTGCTTTTTTCCCTTCTCTCTTTTGGCCACCCATCGCATCGCAGTCGCGTCTAATGCTCTGCTGTCAGCAATTAAGTCGATATGCTTTCTGCCTTCTACCATTTACCATTTGCTTACATGCGTTATCCTCTCCTCTAAATGTGTATGTGTGTGTGTTAGCAACTGTGTACGTGTGTGTGTGTGCTTGGGTGTGTGTGTTTTGTGGGTGTGTTTTGAAGAGCCTTTCATTTTGGGCATTGACTTTGGGCTTTTGCTGCTTTAATTCCCACTCCTGACACACTCACTGCTTCAGCTCCATTCTTATGCTCTTCCATCTCCCTCTCTCTCTCTCTTTCTCTCTCTCTCTGTCTCGACAACTGTCTGGGCCTCTTGGCTTCTGCCTCTGCTTCTAGGCAGTTAATTAGCACTGCGCTGAATTTGTTTATTAATTATGTAATTCATTTTTCTGCGTAATTATATTGGGACCTGCTGCCACATAAAAGTGAATACATTCTGTAATTGGGCCGTAATTAGCCAAGTGTTGGCCTAAAACACAGTAAAGTCTCCAACCACCATCGAAGCTACCCATTTCTCCCATCTTATTCCTCAGACAGGTGCCGAGTTATCAACAACTTAATGCGCAAAAACATTAGAGTAAGGGTCTTGAATTGTTGGACAGCTCAATTCAAGCGGCGAAATCTTCATAAAATACGAAAATAGCAACAGCAAAAACAACTTTTAGGATACACATTTATATTTAATGCTATAGCTTATTTATGGAATATACTTTGTGGATGGAAAAGAAGGCAGTAAAACACTAAGACTGGCACTTGAATCATTTTGGTGTTTTTGTAAGTTACTTTGGGAAATTTGGGATATTATAATTGATGTTCTTAAAGTAAAGCTGGAAATTATTAATAAATATATGCGATTTTTCTTTAAAATTTATTTTTTAATTTTTATTTTCCATATTAATGTACCGCAAAAATACTCAACTATACCAAAGGCTATATTTGGTATATTGATATAGTACTACAATCAAAATATACCGCATATTACTAAAATATACCAGATTATCTTAAACAAATATACCATATTACCTTAATAATCTAAGCTTATTATATAGTACTGCATTCGATATATACCATATATTACTAAAATATACCAGATTGTCTTAAATAACTCATACAATTTTTATCTGATTGCAAACAAATTTTCGGGAATCATAGATAGTGAAGTTGTTATCGTATTAACCAAGAATTATTTACATACATATATAGTTTTTTAGATTTTCAACATTTTCTTATCTCTCAGTTTAATTTTTAAATTATTTCCTCAGTAATTTGAATATTTTTAAGTTCTCTTAAAGCTTTTATCAACGGCTGTAAATACTGCCTCGTTTTTAATACCACAAATGTTTTATTCAAAGCCTCGCTTCATTTATGCAATAAATAATTATCTCTGCCATTAACTGAATGCCACACACAAAGAGGCAAGCTCGCAATCTCTTTTCACTGTGTGTGAACTGTGAACTCGGAACTCGGAACTATCGTGAGTTCATTCCATATTCCTTCCATCGCCCATCGCTCTGTTTTATTATTATAATTTCCACTTCACTTTCACGCTTCATGCTGTTCTGGCCAATAAGTAAGCTTCTAATTATTTCCACCATAAATGTCAAATACACTGCGGGTGACGATGATGTTGCTGATGGTGGGCGCCAAAGTGGGCGTGGCATGTTGTTGTTTGTTAACTTTTCGCATGCTTATCTCTGAAATGTTTTTTTTTCCCTTTTCGTTGTGTATGCTAAATGCAAAATTACATTTTGTTGTCCAGTTGGGAAATGTTTTTCTGCTTTTCTCGCAGCGATTTTCCTTTTATACTTTAGTACTTTTCGCCGCAGTTTTTCACTTTTTTTGTTGTTGTTGCTGTAATTTATGCGCGTTTTGCATGTTTCAAGGCAATTGTCAAGGTTTTTTGCGCCAACAGTGGAGAAATTATAAATGTTTTGTGATATAATTACTTTTGCCGGAGCCGGAGCCTACCTCACTACAGCTCCTCTATCTGCTCCTCTGTAGTGACCCTCGAAAAATGTCGATTGCTGCTCATTTCAAAGTTTTTCGTTTTTGTTTGTCAACTGTGTGTTTTTCGGGGCACAAGTTTTAATTGTGTGGGCTCTGTGCTCTGTTTAATCCCTGTGGACCCGATCGCTCTGTGCCCCTAGAGCTGATTGTCTGACCGCCCGCCCGCCTATTATTGATTTAATTTAATTAGTTTTCGGTTGACAACTGTCCAGTCTCACTCTCCTTGCCTGCCCGCTGACCATTTTCATTGATTGTCGTCTGCACTTTAGTTTATAATTTTTGTTTTGATTTGTGTTGAAAATTTAACGACCCAACAGCAAAATGTGGGCATCAGCCAGCGTGTTGACCCCGCCCAGTGAACCCGAAAAAATGTTATTAAAATTTTATTATTGTTGCTACTACTTTGTGTGAACATTTTTTTAAAAAATTGTTTTTATGGCTACCGGGCAAAATGTGGGGGAAATTTGGGCAAATGCATTTGTCATGTAGTCCAAAGTAAATCTCTGTAAATATTTTTTGTTGGGTTTACTTACGAGTTTGCTGCCAGCTTTATTGACAGCAATTGAGATTTACTGCTCTGAAATTCTACTTAACTTTGCTCTTAATAACGTTATACGAGTATTTTATTTGGTTTTTTTAGTGCGCTACTGTTTTTTGTATATTTATTTTGAGGTTTATTAGATTGAATTTAATCAATTCATAATTTATTGGTATTTTTTTAGTGACTTGCTGCATTTAATCATTTTAATACACTCGACTAAATTGCATAATTAAATAAATTAAATTTGCAAAATATTCATATTACTCTTGAATAAAAAAATATGAACAATGTTTGGAGCTTGACAAATTACATTGTTTATTAATTTCAATTAATCTCTTATGCGACAGTTTTTTGTTTGAATTCGTTACATTTTATGCAAATATGCGCATTGTTGGGCTTTTCTAATTTACAATAATAAATGAGCTACTATAGAATGGCCGCGAAAAATAATTTATTTAACACACATAAAATATCGTGTCAGGTGTCCATAGAAATGTCAACGAAACAAAATGCATAAACTAAAGACCGCAGTGCCAACACTTTGCATCATTATTTATTTATTCACCATTTAAATTAGCAATAAAATGGGAGAATCAATTAGTGGCACAGCTAAAAGATACCCAGCAATTTTATTGGTATAAAACAGTTTTTCCCATTCATTTTATAAAGTATTGCGGAGGTAAATAAACTGTGTTGAACGTTTGTGCAAACAAACAGTATTTATTTTATTTTATCTCTGTATTTTTTATGTGTCGTTTTTCGTTAGCATTCATTTAAAAGCATTTAGCTGAGCTCGCTTGGAATTTGCATAAATTATATGCAATTGCATTTTATTTCTATGTTTTTTTAGTGTTTCTCTCTTTTATTTATGGAGCAAGTCGTGTGGGCAATATGTTTAATATTTAATTTGATGTTTATTAGCGCGATATAGAAAGTTATTTATTCCAAATGTATGCACAATTAATGCATGTGTCGTTAGTTTCTAGAGACTTTTAAATATATGACTGCAATTAATGAGAATTCTAGGCAGCAGCTTTTCTATACATTCTTTACCTACTCCAGATTATATTAAAGCTTTAAAAATTAGTCAATATAATACTGACTTATTAAAAAGAATTTTTGTTGCGATAAGGTCAAAGAAAAGATAGTAGAAGTTATTTATGAAATATTTTTAGGTATATGGTATAAATTGTCCTTTTTGGTAGAGTAGTAGTAATGTAATAGTATTTGAACATACCAAATATAAACTTTGGTATAACTTAGTATTTTTAATATATGGTATATACTGTACTCTATGCTTGTACTTTAATGTTATAGTATTTCAATATACAAAATATAGTCTTTGGGATATTTTAGTATTTTTTGGATCTGGTATATATTGTATTCTATTGTTTTAATGTATTCGTATTTAAATATACTAAATATAGCCTTCAGTATATTTTAGTATCTAGTATTTCACTTTAAGGCAAATGTGTTAGTATTTCGATATACTAAATATATCCTTTGGTATATTTTAGTATATCCTTTGGCATATTTTAGTATTTTTAGTATATTAATTTGGTATATTTTAGGAATAAATCCTGAGTGCTTTGCTTTTATCGTGTATCTCAAGTCGAGAACACTCGACTGTAGCTTTCTTACTAATTTTACTTTACATTTTTACATTATTCTATTTTCTGATAAAGTGTTAAATCAATAAAAACAAAAAAAAGTGAACTATTAAGGTCGCTGTGTCTTTTGATTATTTGCCGCCTCATTTTTGCAAGTCAAATGTTATCAATCTGCAATTAGGCATTCCCTTATTCGCTTATCAATCGAACGCTTGGCTGATAAGCTCTCAAGGGCTTTGTCTGCTGTTTATGTTGTTTCTCTGCGCACTTACAATATTTATGTAGTGTACTTTGTGTTTACTATTCTCCTAGGTCTGTTCTTGATTGTCAGCTTTATTTGTGTTATGTTGACTGTTGTTGTTTGCTTGCTGATTGATTTGATTGGTCTTAAAATGCAATTAATAAATTTCCTATGCACTGCAATCACTGTTTGGTAATGTTTCCCCATTAACCATTAACACTTGACCAGCTAAATACATTATCCAGATAGTTATCTTGGCCTCACGTGGCCAACAGCGAATTCTTAAAGCGTTGACAGTTGGCGCTGTGCAGGACATAAAAAAAATGTGAATGGAAATGAAAACAAAAAAGCTGAAATACCGCTCCCTTCTGTTGATATGGGAATACCATACAATAAAAAAGGAGAGCTATAACTGTAACGACACCTTACAAATGCTGTGGCAATGTTGGCAGCTGCAATGTTGTTGCTGCCTCGTGCCACACGTTGTTGCTGCTGTTGTCGCCACATGTGACATGCTGGCTGCTGCTGCTGCTGTTGGTTAACTCAGCGGAGGGGTTCACTTTTTATGTGGTGGCTAATTAAAAAATGAACCAACAAAAACAGAAAAAAAAACCGAGAACAGACGAAAGGAAAATGCTTTTTACTGTCACGACACGCACAATGAAAAAAACAGAAAACAGAACATGAAAGCCTGCGCTTCAAACGTTTAACAGTCATAAAAATCTGCTATTCCCTCCCGCATGCTCCTGCTCCTCGCTTTTGTCTTGCCCTCGAATTAAATGCCAAAAGTCATTAAAGGCATTTAAAGAAGGCGTCGATAAGTGCGCGTAAATTTCATTAACAGTTTTCCCTCTGTCAACTTTTTTCATTGCGTTTTCATTAAAGTTTACTTAATTATTTACAATGTGTGTGTGCGGGCTTCATTCAGTTCATTTAGTTGAGCAAAAATTTGCATATTCATGTAAATTAAAAACTTCCGTTCCCACTCGCAGAAAACACAGAAAACAGCGCATAAAAATGTTACTGTTTGCTACATTGATTTTTTCGCTGCATTTTATTTATACGCATAATTAAAAACAATTTGTTTGAAAATTATTTCCATTAATTTGCAGTGCACAAAACACAGAAAAGAAAAACTGCAACGAGTTGCACGAAATTTATTGTTAAATCAGTTGTAAATTTGTTAATATATTCTTTCTTTTTTTTCTGACTGCCAGACGTTTTTGTCTGAATGAGTATATAATGCGTCAATTCGCGTTTAAGCCCCTAATTGAATTCCAAATATGTGAATGCAGTTATGAACGAATCACTGAATGAACAACTGAATGCTGTCTGCCTCTGTCTCTTCTCTATGCTGCATTCTTTTCACAAAATCGTTCAATTAATTTGTGTATTGTGCAAATGCCAAAAAAATGCGCCATTTCTAAAGGAAGATTTTTGAATTAATTTCGCTTTTAAATGGAGAAGTAGGAATCCAAAATAAATGCATTCAAACAGTCCAAAAATATAAACGCCGCCTATTTTTAATAAAAGCAGAAAATAGCAGTAATATTCTTAAAATCTTACAAATTAATTTACTACAAAATACTAAAATATACCGAATACACATATACCTGAAATACATCTAAATGCTCCCTGCATCTGTCTCAATGCTACATACTTTTCACATTTGTGCATTTTGCAAAAGCCAAAATACTAAATTAAATATACCAAATTAATATACTAAAAATACTAAAATATACCGAATTTAGTGGAAAAACACAATAAATGCGTTAAAAAGTCTAAATAAAATATCAAATCAAATATACCAAATCAATATACTGAAAAATATTAATACTCGGTATTTGGTATATCGCTTATCGGGTAAACTGACTTCAAAATATACCAAATTAAAGTATGGTAAATTAATATATTGGAAAAATACTGAAATATATATATCGGGTAACGGGTACATATCACTTTAAAATTATTCATCAGTAAAATGCAGTTTATGGTAACTTTTAATTGTTATTCGATGGCATAATCACAATCGATTGCCTTTCGAACATTAAATATGCATTTACTGTACATAATTGGGCATGTTTTGTTTATGCATTCGCATTTGCTATCACTGGCAATTAAATATAGTATTATAGGCACTTGACAGCCAGTCTGTGATTTGAATCAGACATCAGCATTATCACTAAATAAATCAAAATGTTATTGCATGCTGAGAGCAAGCGAGCGAGCATTGAATTATTAACGTTGGGTTTCAACTGCGTGTTGAGTGGGAGCAAAGAACACATTCTGCAGCATAACCATAAGTCCAATGCAAAGCTGGTCAACCCCATGTTCATGTCCATGTCCATGGGGCATGTCCGTGGGGCAGTGTCAACAAAACGCGGACAGATGACAAGCCGCAAAAGCGACGCCAGAGGGACAACAACGAGCATGGTCAAAGCCATGGCTGAAGCTGAAGCCGAAGCTAAAGCCAAAGCACTTGAAACGCTGACCACAGCAAATGCCACGAGCAGCAGGATGAAGGACCTCCAAGCACTATAGCTTACCTGTGTGTGTGTGTATGTGGCAAGAGAGTAGAGTAGAGTGGAGACTTTGAATAGTTCATGAAGTTGTCACTTAGTTGTAGTGGCTAACAACTGCTGAGCGACAAATAACACTACAAGTTCCCATTGTTGTTGTCGTTGTTGTTTCTACTCTGGTGTCTTTAGACAGGCAATTGTGTGCTGAAAGAGGCGTGGCATGTGGCAAGTCGCTGATATGCGGTGTGTCCTATCGATTGACACTTTGATGGACAGCCATGCGAGTCGGGTTAAGGTGCCTTGCCAACGTGCCTTGAATTGATTATTAAAGAGTGAGATCTCCAGGCGAGATATGAGTTAATTTGAGCAGCGCGCGTAAAAATTCAAATTTCAGTTTTGAGCTCGTTAAAAATTTAATGGTTTCTTTTTCACTACGTGATTCCCTATCAAAACTTGACTTCTGCTTTGGCTTACACCCAGATAATTGACCAGGAAAGGGAAGAAGGGAGAGAGAAGGAGGGTTGCTCTGTCGTCACCCAACGCAACTGAACTGTAACATGTTCCCTTCGCTTTATCAATTTTTATAGTGTGATTTCTGTTGAAATGCCATAAAATGCATGTTGCTGATAAACATCTGTCATTCTGTCTGTTTGTCAGTTTGTCAGTGGCTGGCTTTGTCCGTCTGTCAATCAGTGTAACGAAACGTATTGATTGAAAGAAGAAAAATACGAGTACGAGTTGGAGTTCGAGTTGAGCTTCACTTTTTTGTTTTTATGGTCTACGTGCTGCATGTAATTGCACTTTGATATCACTGTGAATTTCAAAGCAGCTGAATGGTCTGCCATAAGAACAGGTATTGAATGCTTTTCATACATAAATGTTTCCATTTCGTGTTGCAAACGAAATTGCTTTGGCCAAAGACTGACTGAAAGAGTGAACTGCATTTCAAAAATAAAAATGTCTAAAATATGTGCACAATAATTTACTGTCATTAAAACATTCAATTCTATAAAATATGTGTTGAATATTTTATCGTCAAAAAGTATTTTTAAGCCATGAAATACATTTAATTTTCGAATTGAAAACAATTTTTCAGAGGAGCTAACAAATTTGATACCTAAGCTGAGATAATTTGTTTTTTTCTTAGGCAGCAAATATTATGCATAAAGCTTTAAAGCTTACTTAACTATTTTGTACTATATTTTTTTACAACTGCCTCTTTCTTAGCCAACATTATGCATTAAGCTGGCTTACTTAATTAATTATTTGCTTCTTAAAGCACTTTGAATCAAAACTCACCTCCTATTTTTTCTCTTTTATTTCAGGTATGGAAATCCGCAATGTCCTGTACTTCCTTTTACTTTGATTGCATAAAGCGTAAGTCCTCTTTGCCTTTGGCATTTTGCCTGTGCGTGTTTTTGTTTATGGAAATGCGAATCAAAAGCGTTGAAAAATATTATATAATCAGATTGTCAGCCACGTGTCGGTCGAGCAGTAAAAACAGCAAGTGCGCAACAACAGTGACAACAACAAAAAATGAAATAAACGAAAAAATAAATTAATTTTTATTAATTAAATTCTGGTGCAGAGGCGAAAGCAGCTTAAAATCTGATTTTCACAAAGTTTTCTGCATTTTTTATTTTGGTCCACCACAAAATGGCGACCTCTTAACTGAAATTGAAGCCCCCAGGACACGGAGGCTGTCAACAAGTGTACGTTCTCGTTGCCCTCGCTCTTTGCTCCACTCCACAGACAACGGAGACTTGTGAAATGTTTTTTAATCAATAAATGTCCACAGGGCATTGTTGATAAATATTGTGACGTGCCCTCTTCGCGCTCATTCTCGCTCTGAGATATATGAATATCTGTATCTCATTTCAGGTTTTCTTTTTTTACATTTTTTTTGGTACATGCTTGTGCACTTAATGAAGCCATTGATTTGGGTTTTGAAGCCACGGCGACACCTGTCGAAGCTGTCGAGCAACCCTCGACCGAGACCTTTTTGGCCAAGTCAAGTCAAGCAACAACAGTTTGTTGACTTTTGAGCCGCGTTTTTCGGTTCAACATTTATTTTAATTTGTTTGCTTGGCTAACGAAATAATTTAGATTAATAGGCTACCCTTTTGAGTTATGTTGACACCACCCTTCCACCTTCCCCCATTGTCAGCAAACTAATTAAGCGAGTCGAAGTTCGAGCAGTCGAGTCCTGTTCTTGGCTTGAAAAATGCTTGGCCATAAACGTTTTCCCAGCCAGAATTGATTGCCAGTCCCACATCGTGTGACATTTCCTCATTCTCTCGCTCTCTCTCTCGCTTTTTCTGCCTCACTCCTTGTTCGAAAATTGCCCAAACGTTTTAACAGTTTTTCGCAGTTTTTCACAGTTTTTATTTTGTTCTTCTTTTTTCTTTTTTTTATCACAAGCTGACCAGGCTTACAACATCGCCATTGAGTCCTGTGTCAACCCCTCGTTGGCCTCTGTTGTTCTTTTCAGTTTGTTCTTCTTCGTCCGTGTTCCCTTGTGCCTTCCTTCGTTCGTCCATTCGCTTTCATCGTTTATTTTGTGTAATGTGCTAAAATGTAGTAACATTTTTTTATTTATGCCGACCATTTTCAACAGCTACCCAACCAACACAAATTCTGCACACCAAAAAAAAAAAGGTCACTGGGTCGCTGACTTTCGGGGGACATTTTCTTTATTAAATTATTTCTGCTTTTTCTAGTATTTTTATCCATTTCTTTACTTGTCTGCTGCTGCTCTGAACTGTTTATCGGCTGGCTACTTATTGAAATAGACAAAAGTTTTGGCAAAGAGCATAGTGAATATTTGATATGAAAATAGCTTTAAATTTACTTAAAGTATATATAAGGGAAAAATATTGAGTATGGTTAAATAAAAGTTGTTTTGCTGCAAAGAAAATAAGTATAATTTTAACATTTTTTAAATTTATTGTTAAAAAAGCTTTTGACCTCAAGTATTTCTTATCTGTCCTTAAATAATGGGTGAAATTATATTTTCTCTACCTTCTTCTTTAGTGTCCGACATGAGCGCAATTTTCTTCTTAAACTTAGAGTGAATATAATCTTATTTTTTAGTGTCGTATATGTTCGTAATTTTCTTCCTATCCTTATTTTTTAGCGTCGTATATGTGCGCAATTTTGTGCTTAAACTTCTCTCATTATTTGAGAGCAGATAACAAATATTTGCGGTCAAGTTTTTTATGTTTTATTGAAGTACTTTTCATAAGTTGGCGCACAAGTTTGCTGGCACTTAAGATAGGCCAGCCAATTTCATCATATATTGTGGACGGCAGGAAGCACTTAATCCTCATGTGGAGAAGTCATCTCTCTATGAGAAGTCCGCTCGATGTTTGACTATTTCGCTGACTTGTAATTTTGCTGAGAAAAGCAAATTGCAAGTTGAACAATTGTGGCGTCAAGTTGCGAGTGAGTTAAATGCAAATGATTGTGTGGTATAGCTAACATGATCATGAGCTCAAGTTGGCTCTTAACTTGGCTAACAACATGCCACCGCGTGCCATTCAATTCAATTAAAAAGTGCTGACACCGCTGTTCGCCAAACAAAAGGATAGAAGAGAGAGTGAGAAAGTAAACTGATGCTGATGTGGCAGCTATTAGATGGTAAAGCACTTGTCTGTTTCTCTCATTGTGTGTGTGTGTGGAAAGTAAATTTCCAACTAATTACAATAAAACTAGAGAGGCGAGAGATAGATACAGAGAGAAAGAGAGAGAGAGAGAGAGACAGCGACTAAGTTTTAGCGCATAACAACAAATTACACAAATGACATGCTGATTAGGATGAGCAAATATCTTAGATGCTCTCGAGTCCTTGGCTTGATTATGCAATTTTAATTAAAGACAACAAACAAAGGAATTTCCTAGAATGAGAAAAACGTAAAAGAAAAAGCGAATGTAGGGGATAATAAAAAAGAATTGTCAACACACGCTGAGCCAAGCTTCAATGTTGATGTTTATGATGGCTAAAGATTTCCTCTCGTTGTTGTCCTTTGTGGTCCTTTGACTAGGACCGGTTTCTATCTCTGTCTCTGTTGCTTGGCCACTTTTAATTCAATTACGTTTTGTGCTATCATCAGGCAAACATGGCAAGTGGACGGCATACTTTTGTCAGGGCCAAGTAAGAAAGGACGCGCTAGAAATTAATGAGCGCTAAATTAGTGAAGATTATGCCATTAGGGGTTGATACCCCTTCTCTCTTCCTCTCTCTCTCTCTCCTCGATAGATTGCGCTGGCATTTGGCTGTCTTGTTCACATTCTTGTGCTCATCAACTCTCGACATTGTCCTGATGATTTTTATTGTTTACTTGACCTAATTTCATTTTAGTCTGCCTATTTGCCACACACAACACAATCAGACACCCCTAATGTCCTTTTCCAAGAGATTTTTCTCTGTGTGTATTTCCGGCTCGACTTCTTCTTCATGCTGTGGCACACACAAAAATGTGTGCTCATAAGTTCACATAGCATTTTGTGGCATGCTTTTGTGGCCTGCCTCTGCTTGCTGCCTCTGTAATGGCCAACAATCAAAATTGATATGACAAAATAGGCAAAAACTATGAGAATGCCATTAAAATAATGCAGGTAAAAGCCAGAGTTGCAGCAGCTGTTGCTCTCCTCTTTTGCTGCTCGAGTATTTTAATATGCATTTTTGTGCACAAGCTAAAAGCCAATTGAAATTTATGTCTCCGATGCGTTAGAGCAGCAAATTGTTTGGCTAGATGAAATTGCAGTGGCTAAGCAAAGTGGCTAAACTATGCAGTAAAAAGTTTACGATGAGAGTTAAACTTGCTGCAGAGCGGAAATCGTTCAAGAATGTTGGATTAAAAAGCTTTAAGCGGAGGCAAAAGCGGGAATATAAAATAAAATAATCAATTTTTAAAGAAATGCAAAAGAGTTCAATTATTTTTATTATTTTTCAATTTAAAGTATTTATTATTCATAGGAAATATAGGAAATCTATTAAGTAACAATTCTTGTACAGTTACACTTCAACTTTATTAAATCTTCAATTTGATTTTTGTCATATTTTATCCACATGTTAATATTTGCTATACTCCTCAGTGCTCTTAACGTGTTCAGTTGTCTCTATGCCCCAAAAGTATTTTCAGCAAATTCCCCCAGCAAAAGTTCATTGACAATGTTGGCATGTTACTCAGTACAGAGTACAGAGCTCAGTGCTTGATCTCTCGAAGGGTTTGTTGCTTTTGGTCGCACAATGACAACATTTCCTGGTTTGTTGATACACAACTCCACAACTCCCTTCGACAGCAAGAAGAGGGGAGAGGGGAAGGTAGCTTTGCCCATTGTTTTCAAAGTCACATTTAACATTTAACCTTTCATTTTCGAAACAATTGCGTCTGCTTATAAAAAATAGATGTGCGCCACATGAAAACAAACGTCAGGCAGTCATCCAGTCATTCTGCCAGTCAGTCAGTCAGTTAGTTTGTGGTCTATGGAGGCAGCAGCAGCAGCAGCTGAAGCGCTTTCAAATTAAAATGTATAAAACAGAATGAGAGCTGGCAAATGCTCGACGATGGTTAAGCTCTGGCATGCAAATGGAAACGAAATGCGAACTGTGCGATGTGCGATGGCATGCCTTCGTTTTCATACTCGTCGTGTATTCCCAAAAGCAATAACGATGACAGCCACAGCAACAACAACAACAACTCCAGACGACGACAACGACACTCTCATTCATCGTTAAGGGTTGCTTATCTCTTCAGTGTGCGTGTGTGTGTGTGTGTTGCTTGCCTAACATTTCAATGCATTTGTGCCCTTGCACACAATGTGCAAATTTGATTTCAGTTTGAATGCAAAAATATTACGCATACGTCGTATGAGCCGCAGCTGACATATTTTCACAGAGAGAGAGCTGAAGCTGAAGTGGCAGCTCTGGCTGCATTGGCATGTCTCTGTCGCTTACCTTTAAGGCAGCTTTCCTTTGCCATCCTTTTACTTGTGCCTCTGTTTGTTGTTTTCATAAAACTTTGCATACTTTATGGCGTCACACGCTCTTCTCACTCTCTCTTTCTCTCGCTCTGCCTGACAAGTGCAATAATATCATAAGCCCAGCAACAACAATGACACGTGCACAACTTGCTCTAGCAGTATGTTGTTTGTATGTTTGTTTTTTATGCTCGCTTCTTCTTCTTCGTTGCCTGCATGCCTTTAGGGCCAGAGCCAACATCCTTTGCCATGCACTCGGCACTCGGTGCTCGGCACTTGAGCGTCTGCGTTATGTGATTAAGGATTTAATATTTGCGGCCCAAAACAAAACAGGCGCTGCTTTGTTGCGGCAGAGTCATTAGGCTTGGGCAGTGCCGCATTGCACTTAAGTGCCGACAACTCTGCAGCATTGATTTAAGCTGCATCAACTTGCACTTTTTCTAGGCCGCAAAAGTAATGTGGTTACGCATACGCCCAGTACTCCAGCAGTTGTTGTCTTCCAAGCAGTGCATAGCATTTTAATTGAATTTACTAGTGTCACAGTAAATTTGAATGTCATCATCAACGGCAACGACAGCGACAGCGACAAGGACAACAACGTAGACAGTGGCTGCGAAAATGTTGCCCAGTCACCTCGACACGGCAAATTGCTTGAGGCGGTGACACGCCCACGAACAAGCACCCTGGCGCTTTTAAATTTATTTACTACGAGGGAGAAATCCAAGTGTGAGCGACAGAGAGCGAGAGAGCCACAGACGACAACATAAATTGCCGGCATACGTGTGTGATGACAAGGCGGACGAGAGGCTAGACTGCCAGACAGACAGACAGACAGAGAGACAGACAGACAGACAGACCGAGAGACAGACAACCAAGTGGCAGTAAACACAACAGCAGCAGCTACAACAACAACAAGAGAGAGAGAGACGTTGACAAATTGATTGCATTCTTTATTTCAACGTAGCCGCTGCTGCACCACATGGCGTATGCGTTATGTTTACCCCTTCAACTAGTCTCTCTCTCTCTCTCTCTCTCATTCTGTGCAGCCGCTTTTAATATTGTTAGACGCAGTTGATTGAGTTTTAAGTGTAGTTTTATGCCAATATTGTTGCTACACTTGCTTTTTTCTCCTTTTTGGTTGCTTTACATCTCCCTTTTACCATCATGTTTTCAATTAAAATTCAAAGTCACAATGTAACATAGTTTGTACTCGTACCTTTGGCAATTGCCAGATGAGTTACTGTTGCCTATGGGCACAAATTGAATTTCTATACTTCACTGAAGCTAACAGCAATAATTGACTTAGAACACTTGGGAGTTTCTTTTTGCCAAACGAGTCGAAAATGATATTAAAATTTGTTGAGAATGAAATATTGTAGGTATTATAAATGTTTACAATAAAATTCCGCAATCAATTTAAGTACATAGAGTGTTTTTTGTATAAAAATTTGTAAATATTCAAAATTTTTCTTATAATATTTTAAAAGAATCTTTTAGAGCTTAAACGTACAAATTTATTGAACACTTAATAAGAAATAGTTTGCAAGCTGCTCAACAAAATAATTTTAAAACAACTAAGAACGCTAAAGTGGAGTGTGCTCGATTGTCAGATACACATTACTGATTTTAAATAAAATCAAATCAGTGCTGTATTATTTGTATAGTATACCA